>NC_083506.1:2774772-3077803 GCF_032362555.1 Amyelois transitella | reverse complement strand
TTTTTTGCTTTATAAAACAAAGTGGTCGTTTCCTTGGATATTGCCAGAAATGATCAGTGATAAAACAGCGTCATCTACTCTGTACTATCTACATACATACATAAGTATAATCACGTCTATATCCCATGCGGGGTAGACATAGTCAACAGTCTTGAAAAGACTGAAAGGCCACGGTCAGCTTGATTTAATGATAGAATTGATTTAAATAGTGATAAGTTGCTAGCCCATCGCCTTAAAAGAAGAATCCCGAGTTTATAAGTCTATCCCTTAGTCGCCTTTAACGACATCCCTGGGAAAGAGATGTAGTAGTCCTATTCCTTTTTTCTATTGGTACCGAAAACCACACGGCTCATCTCATCATCTCGGCAGCTGTACTATCACAGCTATACAAATGTTAAGTGTCTTTCTCTGAATTCTAACTGTTATATTTAGGTATAATATATTATCTACCTACATTTTGCTATTTAAGATGTTTTGATATACTGATGAATATGTTATCAAGTTTGCCGTTATCAAGACCCACGCATTAGCTAGCTAACATGATCCCACAGGAAGGATTCGGTCTCAGTATGCGGCGAACATCCAAGATAGGGAATATCTTGAGTGTTCCTCAAAAGTGAACAAGATCATTTATATTATTATGTTAGATTTTTCCAAAAATTCTCACTTTTTGGATGTTAAATCGAGGTCTGCAAAAACTTGAGAACTTTAGTATCAAAATATGTGGAGAACAATTTATCTTTTCAATAGTTTTGATTATGGAATGATTATCACACAACGCAGTGTAGGTTTATTTTATTATTATAAACTTAACTTCAAAAACAAAAACGATCCTGATTAAAACAGAACCTTTGTCCTATAATTTCTTGGGTTTGAAATTTCTTACATTTACTGTGTACATAAATATGTAAATAAATGGACTACCTTAAAATTGATCACATAATTGTCTTGAAGATTATTAAGTTACTATTTTACATATTCTTTTTTGTATTAGTGCCGTTTGGTTCCCGGCACCAATACAAAAAAGAATAGGACCATTCCATCTCTTTCCCATGGACGTCATAAAAGGCGACTAAGTGATAGGCTTACAAACTTAGAATTATTTTTAGACGATGGGCTACCAACCTGTCACTATTTGAATCTCAATTCTATCATTAAGCCAAATAGCTGAACGTGGCCATTCAGTCTTTTCAACCCTGTTGGCTCTGTCTACCCCGCAAGGGATATAGACGTGACCATATGTATGTATGTTTACCTAGACATTATATTGCAGGTAGTCGTCGGTCCCCGTCACCCTATGCCACCACACATATTGGAGAACACATATACGCCAAACCAGAGTCGAGGGTGTCTTACTACGCTGCGTCGAATCTTACACATGTTTCACAGGTACGTAGGGAGAAATGTGATGACTACCTATTTTCTTTTAAATCCATACTCGGCTATGTACCAAAGACTCATGAGTTATGCACATTAGTTTGAGTGCACCCTTATGGTGAGGGAAAACATCGTGACAAAACCTGTACATTCAGGATGATCTAATATGAGTTGGTTCGCTGCTAAGGTTGCGGAGGTCAGACGGGAGTCGCGTCATGTAAAAGCCTGACTCACCCAATCCAGGATCCATGGTCAAGGGCGAACCCCGGGCTCCCCTCCGGAGTGGAGGATGTAACTGGAACTAACGCCAATAGGAAGAAGATCTTTCCATATAAAAATACAACAAATTGCTCAACTCTTTACATAAAACTCTATCGTAGTTTTAAAATATAAACACCATATATATTCCCGAAATAGGCCGTACCTACATATCCCATTAATTTAAGGCTTTGGGGCGTTAAATAAGATCACGTGTAGGCCGCGCCTTGGATCATGCCCAACATAAATTAGTCAAGTTTGCGAATGCTATAGTTTATAGTTGTATATGTTGTGATGTGATTGACAAAAATTTAATTCAATTTAATTTTTATAGTCTTAGTCTATCTGTCCTTTTAAAAAAAGGACGAGGAATAACTTAATAAATGAGGCACCATAATACTTATATCTATTGCTTAGTTTCCATGTACGTCACCGTTATTCTTCGTTGAAATAAAAAAAATAAGAATAGAATTATGTCGCTTAAAATTATAATGCAGAAATTTTCTTCCGAAATAAAATACTCAAAATAACAATGTTCCTGAATTGCACTATTGAGGGCAGTTTGCGAAAAATCTTTTTTGAGCAAGAATATTTGAAATGATCAACTTTCTAGCAAAGTCAACTTGTAACTTTAGAGTTTAACGTTAAAAATTTTAGAAACAAAGATATAGAATTTTATGAAATAGTTATTAATAATTAGGTCAGTAAATTTTAATGATGAAAGTTTATATATGTTGGAACTTACTAGGTAAACTACACTGAAAATATCTGATAAGAACGTTATATTTTTAATTATTAAAAAAAGTTAAAAATCTCTCAATTCCAAATTCAAAATAACGAAAACCACTTATACCTAGTAAAGATTTGCGGTATCCGCAACTTGGATCCAGGGCCCTAAATTTAACAACCACATATAAATTAACCCACATTACGTGGTTTTCGTTAATGTTTAGTTAAGCAAATCCCACAATGTTACATTTTAATGCTGTTGCAACATAAAGCCTACCAAAGTCATACAACTAAGTATGTATTTATAAACTGAAAGTAGTCATTTTACAAACAAAACTTTTATGATGTATTTGGATTAAATGATGATAAAATATGTATATTCTTTTTAATTTAGTTATTCTGAACAGCTATAACAATCCTATTATTTATGAACGTTTATATGTGTGTGTGTTTGTTACTC
The DNA here is from genome assembly GCF_032362555.1 of Amyelois transitella. Classification (NCBI taxonomy): domain Eukaryota; kingdom Metazoa; phylum Arthropoda; class Insecta; order Lepidoptera; family Pyralidae; genus Amyelois; species Amyelois transitella. Next base: position 3,074,979 of record NC_083506.1, on the reverse strand, counting down.
TTTCACGTTTACGTGCATGAAAATCCCTTTCCTAGGTTTTAACCTAGTACTTATACAAATATAAGTATTAAGTCATAGTAGGTACTAACAACTTTATTAACAGGACCTCCGTAGCATTGCATCTGTAAAAAATATACTTTTAATTTGAGTTAAAAAAAGAACGATTTGAATTACCAACGCCGCAAAAAGAATGATGAAAGAATCCTTTGTAATTAGTGACAATTCCCCCTCAAACCTTGAAGACGGTGGATTGTGCATAAAGATCTCATTAAGTGTCCAATTTGAAACGAGTTACTCCTCAGGTGATACAGCCTTAATGCAATTAGAGGGTTCAAGTATTGACAAAAGAGAATTATATTCCTGGAAGTGTTTTGATAAAAAAATAAAGATAAAACAAAAAGTAGCCAAACAGCGGAACATAAGTCTTCTTTTGATGTAAATTTAGTTATCAAAGTGGAAGTGACAATAAATAGTTAAAAAAAGAAATATTTTTTTTTAAATTCATATTTTGCTAAAACGATGTATGGTTAAACAAAGAGCTTATGTATTTATTATTCTATTTTTGAATTTTTTGACAATTATTTGAAAAAAATATTATAAATTATTATATTTGATTTAAATGAAGCAGATTACAAAAAACAGAAAGAATTATGCAAGGATCGCGGCAAGTGGGAAGATATAGTTGTTGCGTATTGCTTCAGGAAAAAGGCGTGATTTTATTATATTATACATACTAACTGTGCTCGTTTCGTTTGCGTACGATTTGGAAAAAAAATTTCATTTGCTTAAAGGTTTTTCAAGCTATGAAGTCATTAGTAACAAAATTGATTCGTTCCCATTTCTTCTTCCATTTTTCTTAAACTATTCTTTTAAATAATTTCCAGCAATTTCGCCAGCTTTATATCTTTGTAAAAGAACAGTTTTTAATTTGCAACCCCTTTGTCCCTAAATTTATCGCTCCGTTAGCCTTCCTTGAGGAAATATGAATTAGTATTCTCCAGAAAAAAGGTGCTAACGACCCTCCGAGATGCAAATGGATTCTTGTAATTGCATTGTAAATTCTATTCTGAAAGGACGAGCAATTATTGCATTTTAACTAGAAATATCGCAAATCTGGTTGTGATTCAAAAAGTGACTACAAGAGTTATTTCCGAAAGTAAGCTACATTTACGTGGCTGTTTGATTAATAATTACGTGATCATTAGTTCCGTTACAAATGCGACCGAAATCATTATATTCATGTATCATCATCATATGTTCGATGATATTCATGTGATCACGAATAAAATGCCTTTTGCTTCCATTAGTTATCCTACGTGATAGCAGGTATTTTTTTTTTTAAATCTTTCGCTTTTTTCATTTTTGATGCCTACTGTCTAAAATGGCAAATTTAAATTTTTTTATGATATGTGTTCGTACATTGTTTGTATGTATATTGCTTCTTATAAAACTGGATCCAACTTTATTATTTTCTCAAAGTTTAGTGAGTCGTCTAGATTGACTTAAATAAATTAATGAAAAATTAAAAATGTTATCGCAGGATACGAACCTAAGACTAAAGTTTCTTCAGTTCATCACCAGCTCTCTGGCATACACTCGCTTTTAGTGCCAGCGACGTAAAAAGCCATTACTCCGGGCACTATAGAGAACTCGATTAGCGGATATCGACGTCAGTGCGATGGCTCAATGCAATTATGTTCTACACCTGCAGCGGACAAAAGACTTATGTAGTTGGAAACTTTTATAGATGACGCCTTTGTTACTTTTCGCTGTGATATACAATATAGTACCAATACTTTGACGGGTAATAAAGATTTAAAACGAATCTCGATGTTTGGAGTAGACTTGTAAGACTTGGTTTTATGGAGCTTGGAAGGCGTTCAATTTTACTATAACATTGTCATAAATTGCCGACGTCTTTGGCGCAGTGGCAGTGTGCTTGCCTTTGTGATATCAGTTTTCGATTTCAAGTCATGGACAGGGAATTTATGTATAAAATATGCCTCTTATATATATTGTTGTACATACTATATATTGTTGAGTTAAAGTATCCTGCAATAGTTGACTTTACATAAGGGCGATCAGCAGTACATCAGGAATTCTCAAGAAGGACGTTCCCAGAGTTTGCATTGAAAGAGGCAGATTTTGATTGAAAAAATAAAATATTTTCAAAAGAGGATATGAGCGCAACTTATGACTAAGTCTACTACCACTTCCAAAGCGTTAGTGAAGAAAACGAATTAAACTACACTGCGGCATTAATTTTATTAACAATACTTACTATAATTATAGCTCTAATTATAATTATAGGACTGAACTGTCAAAATGAAAATGTTTAATAATTATTTTTGTTCCAGCAAACTATAACCAAAGATCGCATCACCGACCCAGCAGAACAGCTACAGTATTTAACGACAGCTAGATCTAACATTCGCCTAGAAATCTTGGTGCACGAAGGCACCTTTGGTAGAGTTTATAAAGGAGTGTTCAAAAAAGGAGACACGTATGAAGAGGTCATGGTGAAAACTGTATCAGGTATGATTTTTGATAATAAGGGTGCACTGACCATAAGTTTCCTTCAAACATATCATGTTACGAAAGAAGAAAGCACGTTGTTCGAACAATCGATCATACTTCAACCGTATAGTAAGGTTTTTATTGACAAAAAAAGTGGTTGTAATTAAAAATTCATCATATAAATTGAGGTTCACACAATATATTTCATTTTTTTATCATGTATATAATAATTAAGAAGATCTATTTCATTGAGGTATATAAATTTGTGGTAACTACAAATTTTATAAAGCAAATTTTTAAACTATTGGACAAGGCTCTGCGTTCAATCGTCTGCAGTGAGGTGTGGTGGTATTTGTGATAGGCTAAGTATATCATATGGAACTTGATAAGAAATGTGAAAGATGAAAATTATATGTACAGATGCAGCGTCCGCCATGCAAGCAGCTCTTTTAGTGGCTGAAGGGCTAAGGCTGTGTGGTCTAGCACATGCTAATGTTCTAGCGCCCATGGCCGCCTGTGCCGAGGAAGCCCGAAGACCATTGTTAGTTTATTGCTGTGCCTCACACTCTTCGAATCTTAAAAGGTAGGTACTTATCTTAAAAGGTCTTACGTTTTAGTGTTACTGCTACATAAGTAATTTTGTATTTATCAATTTAAGCTAACCCTAATTCAATTTATTTTAGGATTGGACCGTAGAATATTAGTTGGTATACACAGGGTAAAACAAAATTTGTTGCTTAAAACTTTAAGCGCCATTTAGAAAGTTAACTTATAGTTTAGTAGGATTCTTCTTCCTCCTGGCCTCACGTTTCTGGAGAGGAGCCTGGAGTGCGACTTTGACCATGATCCTAGATATTGTTGGTTAGTTTATAACACACGAAGCAACTTCTATCTGATCTCTGCGACCATTACAGGGGAACACGTATTGGATTATGATAACACATGTCTAAATGAATAGCTTTTCTCACGATATTTTTCCTCACCATCAGTTCAGTGCCGTGTGGTTCCCGGCGCAAATAAAAAAAAAGAATAGTACCACTCCATCTCGTTCCCATGGATGTCGTAAAAGGCGACTAAGGGATAGGCTTATAAACTTGGGATTTTTCTTATAGGCGATGGGCTAGCAACCTGTCACTATTTGAATCTCAATTCCATCATAAAGCCAAACAGCTGAACGTTGCCTATCAGTCTCTTCAAGACTGTTGGCTCTGTCTACCCCGCAAGAGATATAGTGATTATATGTATGAATCAGTTCAGTAGGATATACTTAATTGACCTGTAGGTTCCTGACCTCCTGTCGTCTGGGCCACCAAGCGTCTCCTGCCACCAGGGAGCTGGTAGACCTGGGGGCACAAGCGGCGTGTGGACTGGCATACTTGCACGTCCAGCGGCTGGTGCATGCAGATGTTGCAGCTAGGAATTGCATGTGAGTTTATCTTAAAAAAAAAACATGACATGATTTTAAATTGAATGTATATATATCTTATAACTGTTGAGTTAGTATCTGAAACCTATTCTCACCTTAAAGCGTTAATGTAACATTTTATTTATTCCATATGACTTTTAACTTTTTTCTCTCTCTCTCTCGTTTCAATTTAAACACACACTCATTTTGGGGCTAACATTTTGAATATATATATTTTTTATATATATTTTTTTATTCTGTGTTTACAAAACCTAACATAATAGCTCCTTTTTTGATATGCTCTCTGTCTAAAAAAGAACGAAAAGCTGGATTTATATATATATATATATGTATGTATTAATAAAGCGATTATAATGTTCTCTTCCTAAAAAAAATTCCTTTAGACAGTTCTCCATTTTCGATTCTGTGTATCGCTGAAATTATTTATTATCATTTTACGATACCCTTTCTTTCGCCCATTCAACCTAACCTTAAAAGAACTAATAGTTTTTGCCAAAATGTTCGCAATAAAGTATCCACAAAAACTTCACAAAAAAAAGAGCCAAAAATATTATTACCGAAGATTGCGCCATGTGAACTCGGCCCAAGTTTACCAACTAATTGATTTGTTTTTATCAGAGTTGATGAGAAATTGAGACTGAAGGTGACCGACAACGGACTGTCCCGGGATCTGTTCCCGGACGACTACCATTGTTTGGGTGACAACGAGAACAGGCCGGTCAAGTGGATGGCGCCCGAGACCTTGCTGCAAAACCAGTACACCACGGCTTCTGATGTGGTAAGTGTGTCGGGAGCCAAGATTTGGAGTGATTATAACTGCGCTAGTCCCTTATGAAAAATGACATAATTATGACAAGCAGTTTTTCTCACAATTAAATTACAAAACATCTGGAATCATTACACAAAGAATCTATTCGAAACTGTAGTAAATCATGTTGAAATCATAAATATTTCTTTTTAATTAAGCCAAACAGCTGAACGCGGCCTTTTCGGGACTATTGGCTCTGTCTGCCCCGTAAGGGATATAGACGTGACTATATGTATGTATGTATTTCTTTTTATCAGTGGTCACTGGGAGTGACTCTTTGGGAGTTGGCCACCCTGGGCGCGTCTCCGCTGGCGGAGTTGGACGCGGCTGATGTTGGCGCCTTCCTCAACGGAGGATACAGGCCTTCGCAACCACACAACTGTCCTGATGAACTGTGAGTACTATTTTTATTATTTTAAACTTTATATCACTACACATTAAGGCATCAAATCCGCTTTTGATACAACAAAATGTATCAAAAGCGGGTTTAATGCTTAAATTATTTATTTATTAAAGCTTAATGCAAATATAATGTACATACCTGTTGTACTTAGACATGTTGCCAGTCGAACCATTGGACCACATTGAGACGGCTGGACAGTTAAATAAATAATAAAATAAATTTATTATGAAATATAATATCATTGAGTTAATATCTCGCAATACACGACACGAACTTATTTCGAGACTAACTCAATCTGTATAATCTGACCCGTATATATTTATAATACGAATTTCAGAGCTTCAGTTTCAGTTTAAAATTTCAGAATTATAAACAATTAGAACAGATCTCATAGAATAATTTACATACATACATAAAATACATAAAATCACGCCTCTTTTCCGGAGGGGAAGGCAGAGACTACCTCTTTCCACTTGCCACGATCTCTGCATATTTCCTTCGCTTCATCTACAATAGAATAATTTATTTAACTTCTAACAGGTATGGCCTAATGTCTTGGTGCTGGACATCCCCAGCGTCAGCCAGACCGACCGCTCCTCAGTTACTTGCAGCTCTTCACGACTTCAGACAAGCTCTGAGTACTTACATATAAATTTCCTTAGAAACTAACTTTATAAGGAACTAACTCAAACTCTATTCTCGCCATGGTAAAACAATATGGGTGACTTCATCAATGAAAATGGAAAATTATCGATAAAGTGACTGCCATAACCATTGCTAATATTGCGCTCCTTGGACACAGATATAAAAGGATAATAGACAGGACTAATAAGTAATTTTTGAAACTTGAATATTAACATTACTTTTTTTATTAGTACACTTATATAATATTCTTTGAGCAAATTTAAACTGTGCAATAATATTACCTCTCTTCTCTTTAACTGCTTCGCTTCCTATTTTACTTAATCCAAAGTGCCTGCCAAAGAAACGACAGTTTTGCAATATCTACGTATATAATTTCATAAGTTTAATTGTATTTCAATCATATTTGTACATATATAAATGTTGTCTTTACCAGTAAACGTTTAGAAAATAGTCTTTTTTATTCAACTGTTGACTGTTCCATACCTATTACAAATCCATGATAGGTTACGCAAGAACTTGGATAAATATAGATTTGGTGTCTGGTAAATACGATCAATAATTCATTAAGCATAGTAGGTACTGTTGATGTGAAAATATGCGAATTAACTAAAATAATTGTGTCAATTGTTTTAAAGTACGGTACTCTCGCTGTAATATATTCCAAAAAATTAACAACTTGATGAATTTTCATAGGTACACTAAACAATTAAATCACGTAAAATAAACTGCATCAAAAAATCTCAACATAATTCCTATACAAAAATATGTGTACCGTAATATTCAAAAAAATATATGTTGTACACATACCATACCTACCAAAATTATATTTAAAAAAAAATGATGTCGAAACGTAAGATATATTTTTGATCAAATGGTGATAAATATTATGTTAGTATAAAAATGTAATTTGTCATCTCAGAGGGGTGTTCTAACGATAAATAGGCGTAAGGTTTAAAAAGCTAGATATTAGATTATTAACGTTAAATACTATCCTTAACATGTGAAGAAACACAACAAAAATATTTACCAATTTTGAAAATAAAACCTGCATCATTTGACATAATTATTTTTTAATAATAATTGTAATTTTTCTCTAAGCAATGTATGAAGACATATTACCTTGAACGTAGAAAATCCTTATTAAATGAAGTTCGTAATTAGGTTATTAGTGAATATGTAAACCTTAATGATTTATTATTTAAATGACCAAATCATTGTTTAATTAAGTTTTGGTTATCTTTTGTTTTAAAACTTTAATAAAACCAAAAAGCTACTGTAAATAAAGAAATTGAGCACCAAATATAATTATTAAGATGTACATATAATTGAAATCGATGCAAAAGGAATTTAATTTTTAATGGAGCTGTATTGCTTTATCGATTTTAAAAGGACAATTTATATTATATCACTAATGACATTTAAAACATAAAGCTATGGTAAATTTAAGAAAGGTATGCTCGTCTTATTTTGTTTAATTCACAATTATTTTTTAAATATTTATCATCTGATTCAAATTTAGAAGAAAGAAAAATCCAAAAAAAAGTAGGTTTTCCGTCACTTACATTCTATCACGCAATGCACCAAAATCATTGTCTATATTAAACTTATATAGACATAACTTCGAAGATTATTATTATTTATGAATTCAGTTTGAGTTTGAAGGTCCAAACTAATTCAAATTCAGATCAGCTGTATCCGGCAAGTTCTTGCTCAAATTGTGCAGTACAAATTGTCCTTTCAATAACATCGATATTTATCATAAGTTAGAATAGTACCTGAGGACTCCAGTCCTATCAGGCCCACAAAAAGGAACAAACACCAAAACAGTAGTAAAATCATGGAGATGTCTGCTATGTGGCTTCGACAAACAAAATATTTTTATTGTCAAAAATAAAAACGTACGATAATTTTATTCTCATAAACGTAAAACTTTAGAATACGGCAAAATGAAGCACCAATATTATTTATACCACTTTATGTATACACGGCTCACGCACACACTCTCACCAAGTGTGACATTCGGCTGCTATTACATCATAGATGCGTCATAGATTATCATCTTAAGAAATGGCATGTTTTATGTCACTCACACATTGGTGCAACGCCGCCTTTGCGATGCTTCAATGTTTTTCAGCCACACTCCGTCCGCCTTTTTTTCTACGTCTATGGTATCTGTATTTTTTTATACTTTTTTTTTTCTTTACAAGATAAATATTTTTTTTCTTTTCAGAAATATTTTTCTATATTTAAATATAAAAACGTAAAATAAATGTAAAATTTTGCACTAAGTCCCGACCCAGATCTACCAGGTGAAAAGGAATTCACGGGTGTCATAATTCCATACCTATGAACAAATGGCTAATCGTTCATAATTCATGACTTTCTCATATTTTTTTTAAAGAAGACAGCAAGTATACTCGTATATATTACTACGGACATAATAATATTTAGTTACTTTTCAATTACATCTGTAAATAATAAATTAAGTCAAAGTTTCTTGAAGCCAGATACACTGACGCCCATGATCGAGAAATATTTGTCTATTATACCACAATTATTCATAGAAAATCGATATTGGAATGTATTGGAAAATTCATAGGATAATAAGAAATATAATAGAATTTAGACTAATTTATTGTAAATATTTATAAAATCTAGCCCATGGCGATAAAATATAGTATTAAGAAATTTCAATCCTTAAAGTGTAATTATAAGTTTTTGATATGACGTCTGTTCACGAAAATATTTCATGAAATGAAATATAAGTTAAAGTTTCATTTTTATTTCAATTAATTATGCAATAGATACCACATGCAAAGACAAGCCTAGCTAATGACTTAGGTAGGAATTAAATACTCATTAATTTTAAACACAGGTTTTTGCGGCAATAGACTGAAAAAAATATGAGTCATCTTTTGGTTAATGCACTCATTCGTTTCATATTTAAAGTTCGAAGAAAACTTTTATACACCTTCATAAGTAATTTAACATTACTCACACTGTAATAATCTTTAAGTAGGGCCAATTTAAGCCAAATAATGAACCTAGTGCATTGTTTTGTAATCTTACTAGCCATTTTTGTCAGCTTATTTATACTTACATTTATTAACAATATAAAATGAAACTTTAAAAACAAGAGTTGATTTTCCTCCTCAATTTGTTATATCTGTTATTTTATTACCAAGTTAAAATGATCGGAGTGTAATAAATAAATAATAATATAATTTTTCTTGCTATTCTACCTAACTGTTCCTACTTATTTAGTTATACTTATCAAGCTGATAATTTATTTTTTTTACAGGATTTTATATATGTCCATGTACTAGTTGCATAATTTTATTAAACACTTTAAACCCCTGTTCTTAGTATCTTTGTTTATTAACTATTAGCATTAATATTAACGCTATTATATAATTGTATTAAAAACGCATATGGATTATACAGGGTGTTTAACTCTTAGGCATTATAAGCGTCTAAAATTGGTTTGAATATAGTTTGCGCTTCTTTCAATATTAGCTTGTAACTTTCTATCTAATTGTGAAATCGGTGTTCTTGTAAAACTATGGTTAAAGCACCCTAAACTATTGTCCTTTTAGAAAATATAATTATATTACATTTTGTGTTATTTTAAAATTAGTTTAAATTAGACCCAATTGGAGTCAACCGATTTTCTTATTACTTCTTGCTATTATTATATTTTCTGTGGACTGAAAATTATGAACACACTTTTTTTAAAGATAAGTTCAAGACTCAACCTATAATTTAATTAATTATAAATAAATGTCTCGACTACGTGAAAAATAATGAAACTTATCCCACTTCAGTCGTTGTACATTTTATAGAGTAGTGGTAGTCATCTAATGATGTAATCGAATGCTGAAATATAAATTTAACCAAAGAACTGCAAAACCTTTTTACTTGTGTAACTAATATAACAAATTATGAATTTGTAGGCCAACCTTTAATTACTTATTGTACATACATAAATATTAACAGGCAAAGCCGGCTGGCATACATGTGCATATGTATGCCATAGCAACGATTGCTATGACTTGTTTGGCTAGCAAAAAGTATCAGATTTTGATCGAATTTTTTTTTTCCAGAAATGTAGTGCATTTCATTTAATTATTTCTCTCCTCTGTTCTCCTTCTGTCTTTTTAGTGTATATACAATATATTCCCAAACTTTCCACTATACATCCAATAAATTCAAATAGTACATTTCAGGGACAATCAAGCTATATAGAGTGTTAAAAATTAAAAATATGCATGAGTGTGATATTATTGACACATTGCATAATCAAATTACCAAAAATGCAGGCGCGTAGTCGAATGAAATTGACAAGTTACTAAACATTATTAAATAATTATTCAATATATTTTGTTTTAAAATATGTTTATTTACAGACAAATAAGTTAACTTTTTCTGAAACACATTTTTTTCTCTGAATGGAAAATCTGTTTCAACATAATTTTAACATTTTCTTTTTATTTAAACTATAACTTTAATATATACATTTGTAAAAAACAATTATTTTAGAGTAATCTGACATTCATGATAAATTTTAGAAAATATATAAATAAAAGAAGCACAAAAAAAAATATCCCCAAAGACCATAAGATCACTTATACAATAAGTCTTTCCTTTCAGTGAAAATAAAAAAAAATAGAAGAAGTTAACTTTGAAATTATTTACGTAATACGTTTTCATTTTAATAGTTTACATTATAATATATTATTATAGCATATAAGATATAGTATAATATGATAAAAATGTGGATTTGTAAAAACGTCGCATATGACAAAGAGTGCCAGATGAATGTGATTGTATGTTAAATGTATGTTTATATGTTACGTAAGTATCTGTTTAATACAGTAAGTGACTATTTAATATGAATGTACTCTGTATGGCTTCAATGACAATTACGAGAAACGAAATATAATGTTATTTTATAATAGAATGGAGTTTTATTTTAGACTTACTTTGTTCCAAAAAACAATTCTTTGCCCAGTATGTCGTCATCTACGTTCAAAATAAATTTGTAAGTTTGTTCAAAACAAAATATCCAAGTTAAAAATAGGTAACTTGTTTGTGGAAAAATCCTTGGATCGAAAAACATTGAAGGAAATTTAAGATTAACGCAGGCGGATCGGCAGGCAATAGCTAGTTTATTACTTAACCTAATATTACTCATAACTTATATACTTAACTTATTATTGCTAAGTTTATTGTCAATTATTTTTAGATCACTTAAATTCGACTTTGAATAATGAAACAGCTGAACGTAGCCTTTCAGTCTATCAAGGCTGTTGGCTCTGTCTACTCCGCAGGAAATATAGACGTGATTATATGTATGTATGAAATTCAAAATTTCAAGAATCAAGTTACACAGATTAAGGTACCCTGACACGGCCGAGCATAACAGTCTTGTGGCTACGGCATATTTCGTAGGCGTCACGCTACAAATAGCTACGAATTAGCTACGCATCGTAGCTGATCAGTAGAGCGTACCGATTTTCTACGTAGTGTGGGCGTAAATTTCTTTTACTACCTTCCGCCCGCAGCTCCACCCGCGTCGAATTAAAATTCCCGTTTTATCTGTTCCTGTAAGAATTACCAAAAGAAAAGTAACTAGTCCATATCCTTTTCCAAGATCTGAAGTATTTGTGTACCAAGTTTTATCAAAATCGGTTACTAAAACATCTATAGAAAATAGAGAGTGAAAAATATTGTAGGTATGTACTTTGTTAAACAAAATAGATATAAAAATGAAAATTGCATTTTGATCAATTTTTACATTTACAATTAATCTTAGATTTGGTTTTGGTTTTTAACCGAATTAAAAAATAGGAGGAGGTTCTTTATTCGAAGTATTTTCGATTCCAAACTCTAATTTCTATCAAACTTTGTTCCTTTTGTTTTATTTCAAAGATTGATTCAAACCTCAAAAATTAGGTTTAACAGGATGCACTTATAATCCACCTACGAGTATGATAAACTTTCAACAAACAAAAACACATATAGGTATAATGGTCAGAACAGAACATTAACTCACTGATTTATCAACAGCGACCTTAAAGTTGTGCGTCGAAGGTTTTTAATGTAATTACTTGTTTGTATCAAAACAAGACATGGGAATATATTGGGTCAGCGTCAAACTTTATACTAATATTTAACCGTCTTCAACAAAGGAGGGTTACTCTATGTTCATTTTTTTGTAACGTGATTACTCATCTATACTAATATTATAAAGCTGAAGAGTTTATTTATTTGAACGCACTAATCTCAGGAACTACTGGTTAGAATTTAAAAAATCTTATTGTGTTGAATAGACCATTTATTGAGGAAGGCTTTAGGCTATATACCATCACCCTGCAACTATTAGGAGCGAATAAATGAAGCGAATAAAAATCCAGGAAAATTATAAATCCTTGAGTGCTCCAATGGTGCCCAAAATAACTATTCCACGCGGACGAAGTCGCGGGCACAGCTAGTTAATTATAACACTTCCATTACTCTAAGCAGTCCATGCAAGTGCATGGATTTTATTATAGTTATTTCATTTATAGTCTTCATTTCATCGTCATTGTCATAATAAACAATGACGATGAAATGAAGACTATAAAATGTACCTATGCATTTGACATCTATCACTGTCACTGAGATCAAGCTTTTTTTAAGGATAAGTGTATAATTTTAAAAATCGAACTGATCAACTCAGAAAAAAATAAACCTATTCAGCCAGTTCTCAATTTCAACAGATAACATACGAGTATTTATGCCTCGTTTAATGAAGGAATCGCACACTACATCTACGTCCGGTCCTTAGAACTAATAACAGTGGGGACTGATAAATGTACGATCAGCTATTACATGCTAAACGGGATTGATGGCGTGGTGACCGAGGCGCACTCATAAATTTCACTGTCCTACCCTAGTGTGGGGCAACGACCTTTGTACTCCAGATTCTGCTATGCACCTATATCAAGTTGCAAAGATAATGTCTTCGGAGACTGCTATATTGGCGTCCTTAGATTGTGAAACGATTTTTATCGGTATGTGAAACATTCTGGTTAACTTTTAGATTTCGACATTTTGACTAGTGGTTAAGTTGTATTAAAAAACAGATTTTGTGTAAAAGTACAAAGCTTAACAACAATAAAATTCATCACAATGATCACAGCGTAAGTCTTGTGTGAGCCTTACATTGAGTCCCAGATCCGCCTGTGAACACAACCCTGGAGTAAATCAGGTTATTAACAGCCGCGTTCTTAGATGATGTACGTAGAACTTTTGAGATGTAGGGGACATAATTATGGTTAGAAATACAGTTAAACAAAAATATTATGAATTAGAGACAAAAGATCCTAAAAATATATATATGATTAAAGAACTGTCTATCTATATCTATAGATAGATAGTTCTTCAAATGCTTCCTACAATATCCACATGAAAAAAATGTAAGTATTAAGGTTTAAGGCTCTTAATACACATAACTCTACAACCCCAATGAAGTTTTCCAAAATAAAATAAACATTTAACTTTCCCGAATTGACGTAACGGTCCAAAATTAATATCTCTCGTATATTTATGAGACGTTCTGTTTGAGAAGTCCAACTTCGTTAATTGTCAGACAGTTGGTACAAAGAAACAATTAAAGCGTCTCAGTTGCTCGTTGTTTACTTTACGCTGAATCAACAGAGAGTATGAAAATAAAATCTACTCAGAGATATCTATGTTTGTTGTATAAACTTTGAAGGAAAATTTCTAGATGGAGTGTTTTGAAAAGACATTGATATTAAGACGATGGACTAGCAACCTGTCACTGCCTGAATCTCAATGCCGTCGTCATTCTTCGTTCATATTTGTAAGTATAAATAAGGAGACTAAAGTTAGTTTTGGTAACGAACTTAATAAATCTCGTCTTCATCCATTATGAAATAGACAGAGTCAACAGTCTAGAAAATCCTGTCACATTCATTTCACGTTTGTAGCGGGATAAATGTCAAATTTACTAATAAAGAATGTATACTCCATCTGTATTCAGTTTTATCTCCATGTTGTTTTCTTAAAAACAAAATATAAGTTGGGTTTGTGTAAATATTGTTACGGTGCAGTCTTAATAGAGATTTTCTGAGAGGAAAAATGAGCCATACTTTTTAAGTACATACATCATTTAAAAAAAAGGCTACAATTAAAGTTTTCTTCCTCCTGACGTCGGTTCCCTGTTACTACATCCTTATCTATCTGGACAGGAGCCCAGGGTGCGCCTTTACGACCATGATTCAGGATTGGATGAGTCATATTTTTAACCGAAGTGACTTCCATTTGATCTCCTCGACCTGTGTGGAGTAACCTAACTTATATTGGATCACGGTTGCATATTCAGTTGCCTGCGTGTGCAGGTTTCCTCACGATTTTTTCACTCAATGTGAGAGCATCAGTTAGCACTCAAACTAATGTACATAACTCAGAAAAGAGTCATTATAACTTGGTCGAGGTAGGATTTGAGCAGTTTAACCGCCACGAAAGTTCAAGGCTACAAATATTAATCTTATTTCTATGATGTAATATCCCAATACTATATAACAGTTTTCTGTTTTTCTTTTAATTATTAAAATGGCCACTAGATGGCGCTGATTAAATCATATACAAATTTGCGTTTCCCTGTTCAACTCATCTGATCGAGTACAACTCGCACGAACCTCAATTTCATTTTTAAACTATCTTACTCAACGTGGCTTTTCAGCCTCTATAATCCAATGATTATGTGTTATCTACCCCTCTGTAAGGGATAAAGAGTTGAAAGATCGAGACTTTTTATTTCTATTTTACTGATAGATGACTGCCACGAACGGAGCGAGACTTTAAGTTAAACGCGTTAGGGCGGAAGCTAGTGCAATTAAGATTTTTACTCTAACTTATTTCAAGAAAAATAAAATATCTTATAAAAACCATAAATACAACTGTGATATTAAAACAACACAAAAAAAAAAACGCCGAAAATAGTCAAAACGAAAGCGCTATTTTGGACTGAAAGCTACCGGATATGAAAGAGGGCAAAGCTTTGTAGCTACTTCCTGTTGAGTGGCTCATGCCTCTCAAAGGCAACACATGCAGCTTTAAGTTCTTTGTGCTTTCAAAATTGAAATGGTTTTGTATTTATTTAACTCAATGCTCAAATTTGGATTGTCGTGGTTTTGGATACACGTCCGCTTTGCCTAGAGGCAAGTAAGTTATGCTCGCAAGAGAAAAATGCTAAATATATATAGGTAAAAATGAACATTTATAATACAATCACGGTTTAACCCCATGGGGCCAACAGTCTCGCAAGGACTAAAGGGTTTGACGATGTCGTGGAGTCGAGATTCAAATAGCGACAGGTTGCCAGCCCAGCCTATAAGAAAAATCCCAAGTTTAAAGCCCTGCCCTTGGCCGCCTTTAACGATATCCATGGCAAAGAGAATGGTTAACTATATACTTATAATCAAACAGTTTTTAGGTAATTTAGGTAGGTAAATTATTATAAGAATCTTCTTCTTCCGCTAGGTCAATATAGTCAATGAGGGAATAAGACCCACAATCTTGGGATCACCTGTAAGGCAAAATATATTAGCAACTTGTCAGTGTATATATGAATCTTAATTCCATTATTAAGCCATCGAGATAATCATGGTCTTGTAGGCTCGTGATAGATCTAAAAGGTCTATAAGGGATTTTCTCATCCCTTACAGGGTAAACAGACTTTACTGTGAGATCTTTCTGCCTGTATATTATAATTTTAGGTTATAAAAATATTTAGTCTGATAATATGAATATGATAAATAAATAGTGTACATTCTGGTAAAAGATTATGTCAAGATTTTTTGAAGCTAAAGAAGTACAAACATAAATCATTAATTACGCCATCTTTCCACTTGCCACGATCACTGCACACTTCTTTCGCTTATCCACATTCATAACTCTCTTCATGCAAGCTCGTCGGTTTCGGGTAGAAGTATGCACGAATTATATTTATTAGAAAGATATAGTCTCTACCTACCTTTGTCGTGAAAGAGGCGAGATGTATTCACGTAAATTGGATAAGATGTCATATCAAAAGTGAAGTCATATCATGTTTCAGCTTATAAATTTAACACTACGACTGCAACACGAATAACAAAAGGTAAGACCCCACCTATCGTAACAAACTTCAAACACAGGTCAACGTTGGTCAACATTCTTCTAAAATGGATGAGAGGGCATAAAAACAAAAAGTTACTCCGTACACAATAATTTTGTCCTACCCACAGTCTATAACACACTTAAAAATAAACCTTATTTCGTTAGCAGTAAAGTTGCAGGTGGTTCGTGTTGCAATGAGACTAAAGATGTTATACAACGGAGTGTGCAACATTTAAGACACATGTTACCTACTACAAAGGTGAGAAAGTGCGAGATTGTTCTGAAGATAAGTGCTAAGATTGCGATAGGCCTGCGGTGGATGGCCGATAATGAAACAGCATAAATCTTTCAGTAAGTCGCATTGTACTACTCTTGTGATTGAAAAGTGTGAGCTAATGATTATATTTTATTCAATCCGGCTAATCTTGAATCTTTTATGCAATAGATAGCCACAAAATATTTCTGAATTTTGATGAAAAACTCAAATATTTTTTATGAACATCGAATAAATGAAGTATTAAAAACCAGCTTTTAAACGTAGCTCCGCCCAGATAAATTAATCTTTTATCGAAAATCCCACAAAGACAATCTCTTATTTTAATAATAATAAAGTTATTTTTATGTCTTATTAAAACACGAAATAACATTGTATATCAAAGGTTACTTCTTTCCTTTAAAATAATTAAGCAAAAAACAAAAGCGCGCGTCTTATAACATTTCAAATGAGTAAACTCGTTGATTCCAACTTTAGAGTAAAACTTTACCAACTCCGACAATATAAGCCACATACAATGTATTCCCAGTGCTCCAGATATTAACTTGACAATTCAAGAAGTAGGTCCATTCTATGCAGCCACTGTGGCAGTAAAAGGCTACTGTTGGTGGACTCATAAACGCCATTTTATTACGTATATACGGGCGATTGTGTCTCGCAAAACTGCCTGGAATTACTCTGTGACCAAGTTTATAGTTCCTTTAGTGATACGAAACGGTGCGTTATAAAGTTTATTAAGAATGGAAGTGCATTAAGACGTTGCATTAGTTCTAAAGTTTATACGGAATTTATGGATAGCAAAGTTTGACGTTGTGGACGCCTAAAAGGCGAATCCCAAGTTTAAACGTCTATCACTTAAGTCGCATTAAATCCATGGGATAAAGATGGAGCGGTCCTATTATTTTATTTATATCAGTGCCGGGAACCATACGATATTTTACATAGGTAAAGGTGAGGTTTGACACATAGGTACTAAAAAATATCAAAGATCTTAATACGAAATAAAAATGTACGAAATAAACCCTCGACGCTCAACTCCGTCCATCCGCCGATATGAACATTTAAAAACGTCAAATTAATTGAAGTGTTCCATCGCAATCAAAATAATCTGATTACGCGAACGATGTCACAAACGGAAAATACCTTTGTCTATCCAATTCAATTAATTTGGCTGAATTGGACGGGTTAAATTTTATTTAGTTGGAATTTTTCGCGTCGGTACAACGTTACATTTGATCCTGTTTAACGCCCGACAGGTTTTTAATACATCACACGTTTGACCTCTGGAATTTGTAGATCTGTGTGATTTTGTTATCAACAAAGTTTAATATATATATTATATATGTTTTAAGCATGGATGTCGTAAAATGCGACTAAGGGATAGGCTTATTAACTTGGGATTCTCCTTTTAGGCGATGGGCTAGCAACCTGTCACTATTTGAATGTCAATTATATCATTAAGCCAAATAGCTAAACGTGGCCTATCAGTCTTTTCAAGAGTGTTGACTCTGTCTACCCCACAAGGGATATAGACGTGACAATTTGTATGTATGTAAGTATGCAAAATTTAATCAAACAATAAATACTCGTGTCATGATAATCCCGCTGACAGACAGTCCTTAGGAAGTGTGGAAATTCTGGAATTCTCACAGTAATGCAGGGTGCAGTTGCGGAGGCTAAGGGTACAATACACTACGTACATGAAAACATATCTTGAACTGAGAGGGGTAGGCAGAGACTAAGCCACGATCACGATAAAAATGTATGCAGCCCTTTTTGGGTACTGAAGATTAAACCTCTCGAGGGCAGCTCATTTGACTATACTGAAAAATATTTATATATATATTATTTATTAGGTACAACACTTATGAAAGGATAACTCGGTCAAAATAAGACGTCGAAAACATCCGATACCTTATTTTTTCCAAGTTAAGTCATTTTATCTAAGTCTACGTCTCGACCCCAAGCGACGATCTGAAAGTAATCGCCGTATCAAAGGGAAATTTGTCAAAAACACCACTCTGGGTGCACCTCCGTCAATTCTCTCCAATTAATAACTTCGTGCCGTCTCTTTCGTTCTCATCGTGTTTAGCATATGGACATCTCACTCTAGTCCCCTTGTTTGAGGAGCCCCGTTGAGATACAATATTGCCACTTTGTCACTTTTGCCTCCTGCTGATCGTTTTTACAGTACGTATAAAAGTACAAATATTTTTATAGTGTCTGAAGTCT
The DNA here is from genome assembly GCF_032362555.1 of Amyelois transitella. Taxonomy (NCBI): domain Eukaryota; kingdom Metazoa; phylum Arthropoda; class Insecta; order Lepidoptera; family Pyralidae; genus Amyelois; species Amyelois transitella. The sequence goes on along the minus strand of NC_083506.1, from coordinate 3,056,510 downwards.
TTATTTTCAATGTGCAAGGGCACTGAATTTTGACTTGAAAAAGAAGTGAAATTAATTTTAGATATTTCAAAAATAAAAGCTTGAATTTTTTTTTAACTGCAGATTATTTCAGTCCTATACATTTTTGAAAAAGGTCAAAAGGGTGCGGTGCTCTTTGAAACAGTTTTATTATTGTAATTGAAATTATTATAATTTTTTTTAAATCTTATTTATTCATAAAAAAAAAGGAATTTGTTACAATTCTTATGCTAATTTCTTGTAAAACCTTTCCATTACCCTAAATACATGGCAAAAATTATCAATAACACGATTACTCTGAAAAGATTGAGACGACGATGTTCTGAAATTATATCTTCTAATCCAGTAATGAAGTACCTACATTATTAAAGACATTATCCTGGTTCAGTGACGTCACAGTTTCAGAGTAACTGTGAACTTAGTTTTATGATTATAAGTCCGCTATAGCACCCAGGGCGATGTCAGCTGGCTATCGATATCACGAGAAGCTAGAACTTAAACAAGTGATCTTAGGTTAATGATCTTAGAATTGACGTTTACAATGTGTAATTATTGTTCAATGTTTATTCTATCGGTGAGGGAAAACATTGTGAGGAAGACTGCACATTCAGGAAACTGGATGTGTAACCATGATTGATCCAATACGGGTTAGGTTTACCTGCATAGGTTGCGGAGGGCAGATGGGAGTCGCTTCCTGTAAAAACCTAACTCGCTCAATCCAGGATCCATGGTCAAAAGCATACTCTCTTCCTCTCCAGGGTGGTGAGAATGCAACCGGGACTAAGAGCCGGAAGGAAGAAGTTTTTTCTTTGTGATTTTGCTTGTAATTGTAACTTCCTAAAAATGTGGTAAGTAGCGACTAAGGAAATATACAATTTATACACATATCAATCATCTTAATTCCGTTAAGTACATTTAGTCTCCTAATATGAAAAATATATAAATAAAAAAATACGTAAAAAATAAATCAATTAAATAATACCATCTGAAAATGTTTATTTACACTGTCTAAATAATACATATCCATTTTACTATCCAGTTTTAAATAAATTAAATAACTCATCCGGTCGTGGCTTCATCCACACCAACGCCAGTAAATTGACTAGAAAATTCAGTAGCAATGTACCGTAACATACCATGCTATAGTACCGTAAATCCGTACCTCGATCGTAAAATGCACACTGCGCGTTGTCCTACAAAATTTACGGATACTACACAGACTATTGGTCAGTGCAAAAAATAGGAAATGCAATCAGAAATATAGGTCTACTAACGGTACCTGCGATTTAGTGCATGAGGAAAAAATCACATCAAATCAAATCAAATCGCGAAAGCGGCCTTTTTCACTACTGTGGCGATATTGCTACTATCACAAAACATATGTCAATCATAGCGAATAAAGTGACGCGCTTAGCCAAAAGCAGCAAAGAGCAGCGCAAACAAAGATTTTACAGATTGAAGTATAAATACAACCTCCGACACCACATCGTTGGAGCCGCGGTTCCCCAGGCATCACACCTAAAATTATGTATGTTTTTGGTGGCGGGCGAACCGAATTATTGCTTCAGCTACAATTACCATGGAAAAACAAACATTTTCGAGTCGGTCGGCTAGCTAATGAAGGAATTGATGCGAATCAAGGGAAAAGTATGCAGCGGTTGTGGTTAGTAGAAATATGAAGTCTCTGCCTACCCCTTTAAATATTAAAAATTGTTAAATTAGTTATGTCTATATACACCAAGTACGTACATTATAAGAAAACAATTCATTAGGCTAACGATCACTTTCATCTTTCCAACAAACTTCTTATCGGAATTTGTCAGCGACTAAAATTGCAAATGGAAAACACGAATAAAGATTATTTCGCCTTTTGTTACACCCCAAGAACACGATTTTCTCACAAACAATTGTATCATATTCAAAATCTGATTGAAAGGGGAAATCGTCTTTACAAATATGTCAATAATTCACGCATTGCAAGTTTTAATTAACCAATTGATATCAAAGAGGGGAAAGGGGTCAGATTTAACGTGAATACAGTTGAAATGCTGCGATCAGAAATAATCAGCGGTTACCAGGCGGCGGAGACAAAGGACTGAACAGGTTTACGTGTGGCTAGGAAATCTGTTATTTAAATAGTAAGGTACAATTACATACAAAGGTGTACAAGGAATCCATATAAACATTTGTTTTGTTATGTAAGATGCTTTTTTTTATTTAGTCAACAGAATAACAATCTAATATTGGCCTAAAATAATATTCAAATTAAACGAGAAAACATGAATGCCGCACACGGAATCTAAATAGGTAATCTGTAAGTAATCATTTTGTAAGTATGATTTCCGTAAACATTAAAAACTTAGAAACACTCATATATCTTTTACAGTTTATATAGTTCAAGGATTTGTCTATTTATTACAAATAATTATTCATTTTATAATATTGCACCAAACAGATGTCCCAAAGGACCTACAACCAGGTTTCAACACATAGCGGAGATCAATGCAATATTCGGCGTAATGAATAGAGAGAGAAGATTATTCTTCTTCATCACATAGTACAGTTATCTGCAATTGTGCCGCCGCCGTCTCGCCGTTTTGCGTGGAGAAGCTACATTTTTCCTTTTTCCTTGACGTACATAAATAAATAAATAAGTTTAAAAAAAAAGATACTACAATAAATCCAGCCGTTCTCGTGGCCCGACATCACATTTTGTGAACACCCTACGGAGATCAAACGTTGCTATGTCTTCTGACATCGCTCTCGCATTTCAATTCGGTAATATTTATTGGGACAAGACGTTGATAAGAGGAACTGTTAATGGAAGTACATATTATTTTGGAAATGGAATTTTACTCAGGGCTCTACACCCGTGGGAATTTCCAAAAATAATAGAAGCCTTAAAAATATATCTGGCCAACAGTATTTTTTTTTTTATTACCTTTCTGCTTTGAAATTATTGACTCTAAAAATATGATGATGATCAGTCTCAGATCTTTTATGACAATTTATTTAATAATAGGTTAAAATAATTCGCATCTGCGGACAGTGTATTTGAAGAACTTTGATCAAAACTTTCTAGCTTAATACTACGAGTAGGATAAAAGATGCAGAGGGTAATCTGCTACATGAAAAGTATCGTCAGGATATTTCCTTCTCGGAAGGCCTTAAATCTAACTCCGACTTATGTAATCTAAATAATATTGCCATTATCTTTAAAATTAATAATAATTACCATATACTAATCAACTTGGGGCGAAACACATTTTTTTTGTGTGTATAGTTTTTAACGCGGTAACTTTCAGACCAATGAGGTCTGATTTCGTAGAATGTGTCAATAGAATTTTTAAATTCGCGGCGGCGCATCAAAATTGGTATATTAGGTTTTGAGATAATAAAAAAAATTAAAAATTTTAAGTGTTCATCATCATCAGACCAAGTTCGCCGCGAAGTCAAAATAATTTCTATCAAGCAACTAACAAGTTTACATTTTGCAGTAAATTTCGTGGCCCAATTTCTCTTCTCACGAGCACCCTGTAGACATCAGGCGTTGCTAAGTCTTCAGACAAAGGTTCGCATTTCCACCCGGCCATATTTATTGGTAATTCAATCGACACGCGTGTTCCTGTAATTCAAAGGAATTCAATTTGTTTTTGACTGTTTTAAGATACTGTAAAAAGATCAAGCGTCAAAGAGGCATTTGATGTTTTGTTATATTTTGACTTATGTATCATATTGATATATGTATATGGACTGTATTTTGAACTAAACAATGTCATAATATTTGTATACATCAAAATACAGTCCGTTTCTTTAGGCACTTAAATAAAGTATTCTTGGTAGGTCTTACTGTTGAAAAATACATGATAAGAAGACTTTATGTTTGTAGACTGTATATCTATTTGTTTTCACATGCTAATCTCCGGAACAACTGAACCGATCACAGAATCGAAATCAAAAAACCGAATCCAAAATCAGTATGTACACCACGCATACATTATCGTGTTTTCCCCCAAAATTCACAGATAATGAAATTGCGTAGACGTGTAAACAACAAGTGTCCCCATAACAGAATCGTTAATTCGCCATCAAGTCGGGGTTCCGTCCATAGACTCGATTCAATTAAACTTTAACCAAGTTCTTGTAAACAACACAATTACTTCAGCAACACTCTAATTGAAACCCTGAACCAAAGCGATAGGGAAGGAATTCCAATGGAGATGTTATGTCGTGTCAATTATCGAATAATTCTATTGTTTTGATGGAGTACTCCAATTTGCACAAGTTTTTTTTTATTGCACAAGAAATTGTATTGAGTAATTGTATGTAGTGTTGTAAAAGTTTCCTAGGAAATCGAGTTTAGGCAAGATCCGTAGCTGGCAATTGAGTTTTATGCGGGTAACATTATTATTACTTGAGGGATTGAGATATTTTACTAAATAGAAGTACGCAAATTAGAACCCTATTCATAGTTTGCCAAAATACTATCTACAGTTTCTTATGAATTAACTCATGCGCAATAGCTTCTAGGAATATCTAGATTGTACTCCTGAAACTACGTAACAAAAATAATATAGAACCGGTATGATGAAATTCTTCGAACTACATTACAGTTTGTTTTAATAACTTCACGTAGGAAATAAATTTATATGAACATATTAATATGAAATCTCATCAAGTTAGAAAAGAGAATGGCATTACGGTTCCCGTAGCAAACTTTCCGATCAACTCTAATATAGGTTGGGTGTACGCCACCATGGACAGAGCTTTACATTATTATTCATTATAGCTGTGCCTGCGACTTCGTCCGCGTGGAATAGTTATTTTGGGCATCATTGAAGCCCTCAAGGATGCTCCTTCCCCGATTTTTTTCACATTTTCCATTATTTCTTCGCTCCTAATAGTTGCAGCTAGACGTTATATAGTCTAAAGCCTTCCTCGATAAATGGTCTATTCAACACAAAAATAATCTTTCAAATCGAACCAGTAGTTCTTAAGATTAGCACATTTAAACAAACTCTTCAATTTTATAATATTAGTATAGATAAATCTAAGTGCCTAGATATTTAAACTAAAAAAAATATTCTAATAGAATTATAACCAGAAATATGTATAATATAATACCTACAACTTACAAAAGAAAAATAAATGAAAATAAAGTTGAAACGCCTGTGCAATACTATCTTGCCGTCGTCGGGTCTTCCCATACTCCCTTAGGGAATCGGAGTAGATTGGTCAGGGCTTTTGGCCCTCTTCAATGGCATCATCGTCGCTGCCTACGACTGTAGGCAGGTCGATGGGGCGGCCGTGACGGCCTGGGTCTTCACGTCTTCATACACTGGGAGTTCCCATCGGCGGCGGCGTCGTCACTGGTCGACGACGTCTGCCGCAAGGCAGCGAGGGGAGGGTTTCACCCGACGGCCCGGAGGGCGGGCGTGGAGCGGCGCGATGCCACGTAGGTGGCTGTGTGATGACGCGTCCGCCCTCTCGAATATCTAGGATCTCCCACTTCAGGTCCCTGAGAATCGTCGAGTTCCTCACGTAGCGAGGGGCTCCGACGACTGCTCTGAGACTTTGGTTCTCTTGGGCTTCTGAGTCTCCTGTTGGTCTCAGAGCAGAATGCGTACCACGCCGGGGCCGTGTACGTGAGGCGGGATCTGACGTACGTTTGGTAGATCCCGAGCTTCGTCCTCAGGGCGAGGCTGGAGGAGAGAACTGCGTGAAGTCTCCCCCTGGCTGCCTTGGTCATGAAGCTTGCGCTCGCCTCCTGCCCCTTTTATACCCTGCCGCCGCTAGCCGCGTCGAGGGCGGCAACCGTTACGCAAAAATAATCCTTATATCATGATTCAGTAGTTACGCGCGATGGCTTGTTAGGGTATTTTATTTCACGTGTAAGTTTGGTGTTTCTATACCGATTTCGATGATTCTTTTTTTATTGAAAAGTAATATAATTTATAAGAATTACGAATGAGTGTGAGTGTTATTGGTATTATAAACATCAGAGTAAAGAAATATAATCAGAAATCTCCGAACTGCTAAGCTATTATGAATTACACGTGTTATTGTGAGTCAACCATAAAAGATAGACTTATGCTGTCTTGGGATATTTTTTTAATAATTTTATGTAGAATATTTCCGTTGTACATGGTTTTGCTGTATCTTTAACCACTAAGGCTGCACACGCGACGGAAGCTTAAAAAATCAAGTAACTTCTCCCGTTTTCCCAACATTTCCTTTCACTGCTCTGCTCCTATTGATTGTTGCGTAATGAAAAGTATACTATAACCTGCTCAGGAGTATGAAGTATAACTGTACCAAGTTTCGTTAAAATCTGTCAAGTAGTTTTTGTTTCTATAAAGAACATACAGACAGACAGACAGACAGACAGACAAAAATTTTACTGATTGCATTTTTGGCATCAGTATCGATCACTAATCACCCCCTGATAGTTATTTTGAAAAAATATTCCATGTACAGAATTGACCTCTCTACAGATTTATTATAAGTATAGATAAGGTAAACATACGGAAATTGTGAAAGCTCTTCTCTTCTAACGTTGGAACGTTACCAAATCGGGTACCATCTGTTTAACCTGGTCGGAATGTCAGATTAAGAGAATCTTAAAATAACGAGTTTGCATACAGAAAGTTATAAATGTTAAGAAGGAAAGGAAGGTTTGCCGTGTGGTTCCCGGCACCAATAAAAAAAGAATAGGACCACTCCATCTCGTTTCCATGGATGTCGTAAAAGGCGACTAATTGGTAGGCTTAAAAACTTGGGATTCTTCTTTTAGGCGATGGGCTGGCAACCTGTCACTATTTGAATCTCAATTCTATCATTAAGCCCAACAGCTGAACGTGGTCTATAAGTCTTTTCAAGACTGTTGGCTCTGTCTACCCCGTAAGGGATAAAGACGTGATCATATGTATGTATGTATGTATGTTAAGAAGGAAAACAGCTTTGCAGGGATCGTGGCAATTGTGAAGATGTAATTTCTGCCTACTATTTCGGCAAGAGGTTTAATTCTAAGTATGTGAAGTATGTCTATAGATATACGAACGCAGCTTAACAGCTTTGGCGAAATAGTGCATTGGCTATAGGCGTTACAGCTCGTAGCACATAGAGTACCGTAAATGGTCGTAGCACTTGCTACGAATTGGTCATCTGCTGCGAGTTCCAATGGTACTAAGTGTGCAACGAATTTTGAATATAAATACAGTATAAGCGTAGCAGTAAGTCAGTACATTTTGTGACATTCAGTAGTTTTCTTTACCATAAAATATAGTAACTAGGTATTTGATAAATTCGCATAACACTTGCTGAAATATTTATTTTTTTCACTTGTTGAATTAATTGCATTAATAAATAAGTACCTCCGAAACAAACTCCGAACCTTTTCCACCTCACAACTAACGCAATATATTTAACGGCCCAACCGTTTGTCAAACGAAACTCCCATTGGATTTAATTTGTCGTGTATTTACATAATAAATGAACGCCTCCGCCTCGGAGCGGTGTAATCCGGTTTAAAGCGGCTTTAACCGCTTTTATCCATCATTGAGAGCGACTTGATTCCCGATCGGATACAATTTGCATGCTATTTCGCGTTAATAACTAAATAGTTGGGTGTCTTGTAATTTGTTTATGTCAGTGTTTGCGTAATGTTCTCAGGTGTATTGTTCTCTCTTAAGCAAATTAAACACCATCATTACCAGTAATAGCTTTAGGCTGTAGACCTCGTTTTACCTGTACTTAGGTTGTGCATGTTGCGGAGGTCTGATGGGAGTTACTTAGTGGAAAAACTGGACTAGCTGGAGTTAGCCGCTATTAAAAATTCCGGTCCTGAAGTCCCGGATCGACATCAAAGGCGCGCCCTGGGCTCTATTCCTTATGGGCGAGAATATCATTGGGACTTACGCGATTATAGATACTTAAAAAAAATATTATGTCATATATATTTTAAAATAGTGCCGTGCGCTTCTCGGTACCAAAAGAAAAAAGCATAGGACCACTCCATCTCTTTCACATAGATGTCATAAAAGGTGACACTAGCATATACATCACATAACAAAGCAATCAGAAATAATATACACTACAGTCAACCAAAGTTAAACTCTGTTTATAGTGACATATTTCTCTAAAGCTTACTAATGACGTACATATTACAAAGTTCCATTTTAGTTTAATGAACTTGTAAGGCTGTCAGCGTACGATTAAATAGTCAATTTTCATGCAAACTTAAAGCACGAATCTATTATCACATATTTTTTATAAAATGCATTTGAAGATCTATGAAAATTGATTTAATGTTTGTGTTATTTATTATATTATTTTAGACTTCTAAACTAACATGGTATTCGTAAAGCCTCTATCAATACGAATTTTGATATTTTTTTTAAGTAATGAGACATATATTGAGTAAAATTAATTTTGTTTTCTAGAACACCTGAATAGGGAAAAGGCGACTAAGGGATAGGCTTACAAACTTGGGATTCTTCTTTAGGCGATGGGCTAGCAACCTGTCACTATTTGAATCTCAATTCTATCATTAAGCCAAATAGCTGAACGTGGCCATTCAGTCTTTTCAAGATTGTTGGCTCTGTCTACCCCGCAAGGGATATAGACGTGACTATATGTATGTATGTATGTATGTAACACCTGAATAGACTCTACTCATACGAAGCCATTATTATGTAAAAGTAATTCTAATTAACAATACTACACAAAAAAGAAAACTAACTAAATTACGCAATTAAAATAATTCAGTTTTAGATTTTGAAATGCAATTTTTTTCGTTAAGATACGGTTTAAATACAGAAAGTGTTTGCAGTAATGGATTTAACCCTTAAAATATCCGTGCGAAATTATCTGGAACGTGAACATGGCGGAGTTTAGATTGGGGAAATTGATTTTGCATACGAAAAAATATTTTGAAATTTCATGCTAATAAATAATATAAATGCGAAATTGTATGTTTTGTGCTGCTGTGCCCGCGACCTCGTTCGCGTGGAATTTTTGGGCAACATCATTTTTTTTACATTTTCCATTATTTCTTCGCGTCTTTTATATGTAGTTGCATAATGCGTAAAGCCTTCCTCGATAAATGGCCTATTCGACACAAAAATATTTTTTCAATTCGAACCAGTAGTTCCTGAGATTAGCGCGTTCAAACAAACAAACTCTTCAGGTTTATAATATTATAGTATAGATTAGAATAGTCATAGTCAAAATTATCGTCCGATTTCACAAACAACACGTGTGTGTCTACACAAATCATATGCAAACATGCACAATGCACATGCATGGACATATTAGCATGGCGCATACCGAAGCTGGAACACTATCATGTCATGTTTCAATTACGTGTGTGTGTACAGTACACCTACAGGCGGCTCTCGGGTCCTTTCTATCCAATTAGGATTACGGGTGGGGTCTCAGTAATAGCGATATTTTTTTTTAAATTTATTTTCATAAAAAAACACAAATCGTAGAACGCCTTGCAATCTTGGCAAATGGCCTTGGGATCTTAACTCGTGCATTTAAAAGTTACCACAGCGTTTTGGTTTCACCCAACCGACCGTGGTAACTAACCAAGCAGCCTTGCCAAATAATTACATTTTAAAATGCCTAAAATTCATACTCATATGTACATATAATAAAATGATAAATAACGTATATGTGAACATTGAAAAGATATTGCCATAAAATAAATGTCAAGGATCTATACAAGACCAAAAATATTATTTTAGCAATTTGTTTCTAGCTAAGTGTCATTTGGTTTCAAAGTATTAGTTACTTACAGCATATTCTTTGTATAAGTGGTAATAAGTCGTTAGTGCAGAAAATTTTTTTAAGCACACATTAATTTGTATACTAGCCCATGCTTAAACGGTGAGAAGACCTGCATCCAGGCACCATAATGCATCATCATAAGTAATTTAAGTTTTTATCTTAACTATTATTTCGATACAAATATTAGTTCGTGGAGCCTGCATGAAGAGAGTTATGAATGAGAATGATGCGAATGAAGTACGCAGGGATCGTGGCAAGTGGAAAGATGTGGTCTCTGCCTTCCCCTCCGGGAAAGCAGCGTGTTTTATGTATATAAAATCACGATAGTAGAGTAGGAGTATATAGTTAGTTACATACATACGTTTGTATTTCTTCATGGGCAGTGGTGCCCAACCTTTAATGGGGTCTGATCACTGGAATAATATCCGGTATTAGTGGTTGCCTTTTTGAAAGGTGTCTGTGATTGGTTTTTAATCATTTATTGGGTTGGTGAGCTTAATGACAAGGAATGATAGCCGGCATTAATGTGAAGAAAATATAGTTTTATTTTAATCACTTAGAGTTCTTTGATTATGATGACTTTTTCCTGATTACTTTCGAAAAATTGAATCTATTTTCACTAAATGATATCTAGTTCTTACAACTATTAAAGAATAAATTAACGTATTTAAAAACGTTATTTTGACCTATCCATAGGCATCTTATATACATATGTCGGATTAATCTTAACTTTGGATGATAAACAGTATTTTTCAGACCCAAGTTCAGACATTGTCATTTTGATCGCAAGTAGATTATCTTAACTGACGACTGTATTTAAACAATTTGTATCAAAATATTACCCCCAGGACCTTTTTATTATAAAAATATGAATTTCGATATAAACCATAAACCGAAAACCTTATGTTTGCTAAAGGATTATTAATAATAACAGTATTTAATTTACAATGTTTGTTGAATTTCAAAATGATAATATAATAAATATCCATAGTAAATTTATGGATATTAATTTTATTTATGCAAACCACAAAATAAATGCCAATGTTTTCCAACTAATGATTTATTATTTGGGATTATGTTAGTTTGTTGTCAATGTATTTTGATAAGCGAATGATTTAATTTAACAAAGCTACTTTGTAACAACGATACTCCAAAATGGGTAATGTTTATTCTGTATTTTCATAGACAGCACCTTTTTTCCTAAGTCTACATACATCAGGATGAATATAAAGAACCCCATTTTTTTGGAATTTGATTTACATTACTGCACATATATATAACATATTTCACTTCTATATTGCTTAAAAGAAGAGAGAGCTAATCAGAATAATCAAAGAGTCCTTATTCCAATAAAAAGTTATCTATGTAAACTTACTCAAGTTTACATAGATAACTTTTTATTGGAATTAAGACTGCTTCTTCTGCACTGACACTTTGTAAGAGGCAGCAAACTTTGTTTTAAGTAATTTAGGTACTTCTTGTCAACCAATGTTGTGAAACCAAAAGACATGACAATTGTCAAGTGATGTTTGAAATGTCCCATAAAGAATAAAAATTTAGAATTTGAATATGACTTTGAGATGTAGATTTCTTTCCGATCGCATAAACAAAATGATCTGGAAAAGCTGTGATTTATTATGAGTCTCTATTACTTAAAAAATAAGAATTCCTTCATTCATCTTTAATATAAAATCGGATAATATATGTTTTATAATGATAAATAGGTTTCTACGCTTAAGTCATCCAAAGTAGGTAGAAGCTGTAAAGCTTTAGCGATAAAACGACATCTATAAGGTTGTCCCACGTTTGCGAATTTAAATCATGTTACGATATAATCGAATCACCTTACCGTTCCATCTGAGACTGGAACTAAAAATGGACCAAGACGAATGTTCGATTCTGAGATAGTTTTATTCATTTCAGTAGATTTTACGGGTGAGAGAATCGCAAATTGCGCCGCTCGCTCCCGGCGCCATCCTAATCGATTGTGCTGCCATCTGTTGGCAAAATAATGACTCCGTCTGGTATGCTTCGCCTTTGCTTGAGGGAAGTATATCTAAAAATCGGAGAAAAAACACAAGAGGCACAAGCAAGAGCTTATAAATAGAGAAACATAATAAAGTTGAGAAAATGCTAGTATTTAAGTTATAAATCTGTAATATTTTAGGATACTTCTATTAGGTGATGAGCTAGAAATCTAACACTATTTGAACCTTAATCTAAAACCTATTGTGCTGAACCTGGTCTTCCGAGTCTTTTCGGTTAGATATAAAGACTTGTATGTAGGTAGATGTTTATCTGTAAGTCTGTGGCAAGTGACTAAGGGTCGATCCTGATTATGTCCTTTACCATACTCAATATACCAACTATTCTACGTCCAGTCCAGATGATAAAATAGCATAGAGGCAAATCAAAATCAAGATTTTATTATGTCAAAACACTTCACAACACGATCTTCGGAAATAAAAACAACAACAGATAAGAAGTATCTGTAAACTTTGCGTATACTGTGTAAAATACTGGATACCAAAAGACGGTCATAATGAAACTATTTATCTTGGAACGCACCAATCGCCCCCTCGATACAACGTGGAACGACCGACTATTGGCACCTTTACCCTAGTGGAGATTTAATCTCGGATGTAATGAAAGTGCGGTTAAGGTAATGCCTGTATGTTTGTTAAGTCGACGGGTTAAGTTGTTGGTTGAATTGACATTTGCCTTCTTCAGCTTTGGGATAAATTTGTTTACCATTTCTTGTACACAATAAACATACATATATACATACACATAGCCACGTCTATATCCCTTGCGGGGTAGACAGAACCAACAGTCTTGAAAAGACTGATAGGCCACGTTCAGCTTTTTGGCTTGATAATCGAATTGCGATTCAAATAGTGACAGGTTGATAGCCCATCACCTAAAAGAAGAATCGCAAAATTATAAGCCTATCTCTTAGACGCCTTTCACGACATCCATGGGAAAGAGAAAGAGTGGTCCTATTCTTTTTTATTATCCACACGGCACATAAAATCATGCCTCTTTCCCGGAAGGTAAGGCAGAGAGAAATTTTTTCCACTTGCCACGATGTGCATTCTTTTTTCGTTCCTACATTCATAACACTCTTCATGCAAGCTCGTCGGTTTCTGTTACCCTTGACCTGACGTTTCGACGAAACGAAACCCCTACCAAAATAATAATAATGTTCGTTGATGTAGATACAACAGCGTACATGCATACATTGAAAACAAACCAAAATAATTCACCCTCACGCCGCAACAGAATGCGCTGGTTTCAAAGCGGTTTATGACAAAATTAAATTATGCCGCCTCTAACAACACCTATGTGTGAGTGCTATTACTGCATCGAAGTATGTAGACTGTAGGGTACATCATTCGAATATATTAGCACCCGCCCGCGGTTTTGTTTGCAGTTAAACGGTAGTTCAAGGGTTATGCTTTATATCCCTTGCGGTGTAGACAGAGCCAACAGTCTTGAAAAGACTGATAGACCACGTACAACTGTTAGGCTTGATGATAGAATTGAGATTCAAATAGTGACAGGTTGCTAGCTAAATCGCCTAATAGAATAATCCCAAGTTTATAAGCCTATCCTTTAGTCGCATTTTACGACATCCAGGAAAAGAGAAGGAGTGGTGCTATTCTTTTTTTTTATTGGTTCCGGAAAACACACAACACCCTTATGATCTCCAAAACTATTGTGGTACCAAATGGGTCCCATGGGTACCTTACATATATTGGATCATGATTACACATTCAGCCTTTTGAAAGTTCAGGTTTACTCACGGTGTTTTCCCTCACTGCAAAAGAACGTGTAATCCTGAAGTAATTATGACAAAGCTACTTTACTAAAAAGTTAAATTAACCATACATACTTTGTTTTCTAGATACACGCATCTATTAAAGAATTTATTTTTATCTCTCGCTAAAGGTTGACTAGTCTTAAGTACATGAATTTTAACGCCTCACAAAGCTTTAGAAATCTGCGAGATCCGATTAAATATCTAAAACACTGTTACAAGCATTTTTATTTTAACAGCAAACATAAAAATGCTTGTATTATCAAGCATGTTGTCAAAAGGTTTTATTTATTTACGTCAATCTGATTAAATGTTATTGAAATCCGAATATCACATTGAGTAAACACCAATCAATGTTGTTACTTTTTTTTTCATTCAGTCGTTCGTTCTGATTGAAATGTTACATTGCGAGTTAAATGGAATATTATAAAACTGGAATACAAATACAGGAATGTATTTTATACTAGCTTTCGTCCGCGGTTTCACCCGCATAAATAAGGTATGTCCTTCCTCGTAGTTCACACATATAATATACAAAATTTTACGGAGATCAGTGTAGTGGTTTTGACGTGACAAACGGACAAATATCCTTTATCCTGTTCTAAAGTTCCGAGAACCACACAGACACACACCTACTAATATGGGTTAAGTATTGAAGTGGTTGAGGAGAACATTCAGGAGCCGCTTCTTGTAAAAGAAGAAACATATAACGATCAAATTATCATATTATGATCATTTATGATAAAAAGACGCGTCCTGGGTTCCTCTTCGGAAGTAACGTAAAGTAATAACGCTTGGAGAAATAAGAAGAATAAGGATTTAATCAAGGTTACCTTATGGTTACCGAATAAGCTGGAGACTTATGTTGACCTAGCTCTCATTCTATCTAATTTTGGTTCCGTATAAACTATTCTTAAGAAATTAAAAAAAAAAAAAGTTTCTAATAAGTTGGTTTACACAACTGGCCGCACACAATATATCTCCATTTGAGCCTTGAAGCGACCTAATTAAGTCCCCAGTTCCACAAAGCTTTTACTTAATGACAATTTAATGCAATGTATACGATCCTTAAAGTGTTTATCCCACTTTCTGGATACTTTCCCGAGTCCCTCTAGTACGAATTAGTTTTCTTTCTTTTTTTCTTTTTCAACCGTAATTAGAGTCTTCTGTTTCAATTCGATGGAATTCTAATGGTATGGGGAACATTTCTTTTAATTAATTGTATCGTTTCGTGTTTTTTAGAAATCTACTTAATAAGTTTTTAATTAAATAGTTTAAATAAGTCAATTTTAAGTATAAAAAGTAAATATAAAATAAAAAGGTACAAACGAAATTATAAAAAAAAATAGTGTTAAAAAATAAGTTGAGAGACAATTAAAAATATTACGTCATGATACTTTTTAACTGGATTTTCATTGCTTTGAATAATTCTCGCTCTTACCATCATAAAGCAACTACATAATTCTAAGCATAGAATTTTTAAATATCTAATGCTAGTAACTAAATATTGAAACCTGGTTATATTTCTGCGCCAACGGCAATCTCTTGTTTGGTTTCCTTCCACCCAAAGGTTGACTGGAAGAGATTGCATTAGTGATAAGTCCGCCTTTGTACCATCTCTATCTGCTTTGTGCTGTTTTGTATGTTTTACGCTTATGGTGCAATAAAGAGTTTTATCCATCTATCAAATTTTTTTTCTTCTATTTCATCAACCCCCTTTCATATTTTTCTCATTTAAACGAAAATTTCAAACATAATTAACACTGCCAAACAAAATTATCAAACTCCCGCTTTAAGGTTGTAATTTTTGCTTCCGATCGTCACTAATTGCGAAAGGGCGACAGAGTCCAAATTGGGGGTGGGGTGCGGTCATTGACCTCTTGATAGCTAAACGTGACGGTAGTAATGACAAGATACTTTTCTGATAATTTCAGACCATATTTCACCGACTTAAAAAACGCGGAGGTTCTCAATTCGACCTTTTTTGTCTTAGCGCAACGTTTTTATGTACTATATTTATTTTATAGCTTATGGATAAAATACAATTTCACACGAGGAAGATAAAAGGAACAGTCTAGAAGAGACTGGAAGGCCACGTTCAACTGTACATTTGGCTTCATTCATTTTCGACTGGTTTGTGGACTGGCTCCTTTCTGCTAAACTACGTCCAATCATGGAATTCAAATTCAGAAAGTGACATAAAAAAATAAATATATTCGAGACAAATTACCTCGTTAGTTAGCCTCGAAGTAAGTTCGAAATATGTATTACGATAACTCAAAGGTACTAGGTATATTTTATAATAAATACTTTTATAGATAAACATTCAAAACCCAGGCCAATTAGAAAAGTTAATTTCTCATCATGCCCTATCCGGGATTCAAACCCGGGACCTCCGGTGTCACACACAAGCGTATTACCGCTGAGCCAAAGAGGCCATGAGACTGGTACGTTACATTTATTTAGATTTGATGTCTTTTTGTGTAGAGAAATTGTTAGGGTCCTCGTGTACTCGAATCGAATCACATGTAGCGATCTCTATCCGACCTCTGCAACTCTTGCACGGGAGTCTTACCCTTTTCATAGCCTGGACACATCAACGCACAGCCCCACTTGGTCAGAGATTTGAAATTCTACATTTGAAGATTTCGTTTAAGTAACTTTGAGGCTAGCTTAATCTGTGTGATTTGTACATATCCATATATTTATTTCTTAAAATTTCCACTGTAACTGAAATAAACGGGATTTTTTCTTAAAAGCGGACAGAGCCGCGGTCTTGCTCTAGTCATATTTCAGCCGACGTGACACAGTCGATATTCATGCGGCGTCTTTCACGGCTGTTTTCTATAAAAATATTGCGTGAAAGCATTCAATGTAGTGACTTTGCATTTTAAAAGAGTTATTGAGAGAAACCGTTAAAAAGGAAACATTTTGTATAGGGCTTTTGAATTCTTTGAATATTTTGCGGCGAGGAATTACGAGGTGTTGTTGTATTTTTTTTTGTACGTTTACAAATTTTATGTCGGCTGTTAATATATTCGAATTTACAAAATAATGTTATCTCATAACAAAATATATTATAATTGACTAACCACAGTCATCTAATTGGCTACAAAACTTCAGAAAATAACCTGAATTCAGGATCCATGGTCAAAGGGATACGGGCTCATTTCCAGAGTGGTATGCAACTGGTACTAAAGCCAGGGGGAAGAAGACTAAACTTCAAAAAATGTATAACGTTTGTTTTCCAGCACTAAATAATAGCACCCGTACATTTCTTTTCCGAGGATGTCGTAGAAGGCACATTTTTATATGAATTAGGATTTACAGGGATCAGACGAGGATTGCATTGTATATAATCCTGACTTACTCAATTCAAGATGGTCCATAACCGCATCCCGGGTGCCTCTTCAGTGTGACAAGTATCTAACCAAGTTTAATGTCAGAGGTCATAATTATTACAACTCATTCGCCGTGAATTTAAGAATATCCCAATAAAACTTGACTGATTTTGATGCCGTACGAACTTAAATATTCTATTGACATATCTTTCAAACATTTTAAATTTCATGACAATGAGACCAACAATTCAAAAGTTATCGCGTTACACACATCCATACATCCAAAAATAAATATTTTCACCCCAAGTTGTTTTTATCGTGTTGCATAATAATATATGTATATGTATATCGTGCACCAATATTAACTTGTTATTTCAGCTGTAACTTATAAATGTAAACCATACCAAATTAAAGTGTCATATCACGAGAAAGGGAGTCGTTAGCGGCCGTCGCTACCATTCTTGGCCGCGTAATAACCGAGACTTGAATGTTAGTTTAATAAATAATGCTGAAATAGGGATAGGAAATTCAAGTTTTTGTAAACGACGTGTTAAATTGTTTATAAACATGTAGGGGGTGTTAGAAATAGCTCGTTATTATAGTTTAAGAACTAATGAGTTTGTACATACCTAACAGCGTTAGAAAATTTGTGCATTTTTCACTTCACAAGTAATATTACAAAAGCAAAATGATTTTTTTAGCTTATATTCATTTGATCTCTTCACATATTGTCAGCCTAACTAGTGTTCTTGAAATTTTGCAAACATATGATGTAAGAGTGCATAAAAAGGTTTCAAGTTATTTTACTCTCTATAAAAATACTGTTCTACACATACATAAGTCACGTCCTTTTCCCTGAAGGATAGGCAGAGACCACATCTTTTCACTTGCCCCGATCCCTACATACTCCTTTCGCTTAATCCATATGCAAGCCTGTCTGTTTCGGGTATGTACTCTTTACCTGACTATTCCAAGTGTTTTTTTTTTCGAGAATAAAATTACTCTATGGGATTTATATTTGACGACTAAAATGTGCACTTTATCGCACCACTTTAAAGTTTTTCTGACTTATTCAGTTACCAACTGACATTTACATTTTTATTGTGCAATAAAGTTTTAAATAAATAAATAAATGTGCAGGTGGTGCCGCGGGTAAAACCTACCTATGTAAGTGCAATAAAATTAAAATATTCTTTCGATACCAATTATCACGAAACTTTAATCTACTCTATCAAACTAGATCCGAATGAATTTCAAACAAGTAAACTGTAGAGTTCTTCAGGAAATCTTTAAAGTGCATGACTGGTACTGGTACGATGCACTATCTAAACCTATAAACATGCGATTTTACATCCAAAGTTTCTTGTAATAAAGTTTAGAATTCACTGGCTTTTGTATTGGATATCCGATGTTTTGTTATCTAAAGGGTTGGTCTGGGTAAATATCATTACCTTGGGTCCACAACAGCACTTCTCTCGCGGTCCAGATAGCCACTTAGCCATATACTCGTTGAGAATAAGTTTAAGGAAACTTTATAATATAGAATCGATTTATTTGAAATTCTTTTTTTATGAACATTCTTTAGAAAATAGCTGTGATTCTACAAAATACAGCATAAAATCATATTTAATTGGCAGTGCGAAGAAAAAAACATGTAGGTACACCGACGGGGTCGACAGAGCCAACGATTTAGAAAAAATTGAAAGGCCACAATCACCTGTATGGCTTAATGCTAGAATTAAGATTCAAAAAGCGACAAGTTGCTAGCTTATCGTCTAAAATGAGAATTTTAAGTTTATTAGCTATTCCTTTGACCGACTTTTACAATCTGCACGGGAATAGAAGCAGAAATCTAGCAAAACACACATCAAAGCGCTCCAACGCTGATAGCCAGACACCCTTTATATATATATCTATATATAAAATATGGCAAGTCCAAGGCATCGTCAAACAGTGGGGCGTGATGATGAATCACCATGAATCCACGAACACAAAATATTCAGGAAACAGAAGTATAGCTTTGTTATTGTGACGTAAAAATATTAAATAATATAGGTAATAAACTCGTAATTATATCAAGTACTGTCGTCACAGCCTCTCAGCTCCGCCCGCGTTATAATTTAATCCCCGTTATTCTTTATTCCTTACGAATTACCAAAATAAGTAACCTGTTCCATAATTCTAAGGTATATCTTTGTTTATATTACAAACACCTATATTTAGATAAACACGATATAGATTTAAGAGATCTATATTTGTAAATTGACGTCCGATGAAAATGCTGCAGTGTAGTTTGTTCCGCCGCTTCTTCTACACATGCGCTTTGGAAGCGGCAGTAGTTATAATTAGATTTAAGTTATGTGACGTCAATAAGTGATACCTTGTATCCAATTTTGAAAATAAATCTATTCTATTTTATACTATTCTATATCCCCTGTGGGGTGTCTTGGAAAGACTAAATTTTAATAATTTTTCTTAATCTCAATTCCATCATATAGCTTAACGTGGCCTGTTAAGCTATATGATGGAATTGAGAATTTAATACTGACAAATTGTTAGTCGGCTTTTACTATATCCATGGAGTGGTTCTATTCTAAAGTGGCGGAAACCACACGGCATGTTGTTTATAACCTTTTTATTTTACACCACAGCCCTCCTCTCTGTTTGTCTTGTCACTCGATCGGACGACTTAATGCAATAATTGCGTTGTGGAAATATTGCATGTGGATTGTGGGTTATTGTGCAGTGAAAAGTATGATATTTGATATAATTTGGTAACTTAAGATAGCAAATAGATCAGGTATCAACGACAGACACGAAAAATGATAAGTTAAAACATTGTGTTAACTTAATGGTCCTTAATTTGTATTTTTTATGTGTTATTCCAAGTAACCTGACAAAAAAAAATTAACTACCAAAATATCTATATTCTTGTCTACAAAACAAGTATATTTTAATAGTTTCACATGAAATAAAAACAAAACACAGACAGCATTGAGTGATCATTTATGTAAGTTTATAATAATCGACACCAAAAGTTATTTTAAAACGAAGGTCAATAACACAAAGTTCTTGTAGGCAAATCCGTACAAAATAATTCTCAAAAATGTTTCCAATTATTCTTGGAAAACATAGAACCGGAGTTCATAATACAATGTTCATTTACTTGTTCACCGTTAATAACTCGCTGAAAGTTCCCAGTTTTAATTATTCATGGGCGTCATCTTGGAACAACAATTTAAAAGCATTTCCATTCATTTCAATATAATAATAATTTAGTAACATTGAGAGGAAAGTTTGTATAAGATTTTGTATAAACAAGCAACGGTTTTGTATAAATACCTATATCTATAGTGTTTTGAGAATGAATAGTATTGCTGCATCGGAGAAAAGAAAATAGATATAATTAGTTTCATACATTTAGTCGCATATGGTCAAAGGAATCCTCAATGCCTAAAGCCAGGACGAAGAAGAATACATATAGTCTCGTCTATATCCCTTGCGGAGTAGATAAACCAAATAGTCTTGAAAAATCTGAATGGCCACGTTCAGCTGTATGGCTTAATGATGGAATTGAGATTCATATATCGACATCTATGGGAAACAGATGGAATAAACCGTCCAGGTAACCAAAGTGGAATAAATCTAATCTTTTTTCCACTTATATATAAATGTATATTTTTTTATGAATTTTTAAGTGTATGAGGTTTAAAAATTGTGGCAAATAAGAATCCACAACAACCCAAATATAAAAATCTACATAGCAGAATAGAACAATAGTTAGACAGGCATAAAGTTTCCCATCTCTCGAGCGGTTTATCCCGATATTAGCATTCGCGAACTTGTGGAAAGAAACGCCACATGTACGCCTTCTTACGATATTACCGAAGTTACGGGACCCCTATCAAACTGGGATTTGAATGGACGTTTAGTTTTCGGTATCACATGTGATGTTTTTACAAATTAGTATTTAGTAGGGTACGAATATGATGGGAACTGAAATTTCTATAAGGACATAAATAAGCATGTGAAACTAGATGGCATATTTAACGTCTTGTGTAGCGGGAGCGATCGGGCTCGATCACTACTAAGAGAAGATATCTTCCGCCATCAGGTATGGTGGTATCATGCCTGTGGACGTTGTTAAGTCGGAGATTATATTTATGCTCCAATCCGTGAAATCTTTGCTTGTGCGATTTAGCATATGCGCTGTGATTAGGTTGGTGGCGCGTGACGTCTGCGATGTTGCTAAAGTTATTTCACTGGTATTGGTTGAGCGCGTTGTGTTCTCACTGTGATTGGCTGATGGTGTATGACGTCACTGAAGTCGCCACACCAGTACAAGTATAAGCTTTCGTGCTCATCTTTTAGCGACAAAAAATATTTAGGCGATGGGCCAACAACATTTTATTTCGGAATCTCAATCCTATCATTAACCCTTTAATTCGCAGCGTTAGATATACATAACACACACATTTCGAAAATTCTACCTTCAAAACAATATCGATTCTACAGCGGTTTTTTCGATAAGTTAGTTAAAGACATCACTACCCACCCATAGCAAAATATAAAACGTTATTAAGTTGTAAATTTTGAAATTGAGGTACAAAATAGCGTCCCGACCACGAACTGCTCCCGCGCACATGGTAAGAAATATTATTTTTATTTAATTAAAAGCATGATTTTTCGTTATATTTTACATTAAATATGTTTTTATGTTTGCATTCTACAATTATTAGTACAAAATATTACTAACAAAGTCATTTTGTGTTTTCTATAACATGTAAAAGTGGAATGTTAGCTACAATTAACATTGCGAAGCTAACGGTGATTGAGGCGAAGTTACGAATGTTAACAATAACTAACAATGCGAAATGATGAGCAATGTATTTAGGCTTTTTTATTTAAATAACCATGGTGTTGGAGGGTGTTTGCATGAATGGTGGCTTGATTTTGTTCTAGCATAAGTTGCGCTTAGAGCGTGTGAAGAAGATTCTGGTCCTCATCTCTCTGGATAGCAGTATATCAGACGGTGACAAAGAGATAGTAAAAGACGAAACTGTTTATAGTTCTGCACTTCCCTCTCTAGATTCCTCTTTGGAACGTCTGAATATTATAGACGAGTCACATGATGATACGCTTTTGCCTGAAGACGTGATACCATCCACTCCGTCTATTTCCGAAGTTCTCGCATCACATAATTTACCACAAGATTTGCCTGCCATTCAATCAATATCATCTGTCTTGTCGGTTCCACCAACTCCTGAAGCTTCAAGTGTGCCCAAGATCACTCGTTCAAGAAAGAGACCTTTACCAACCTTGTTGATAAAAAAAAGACAGCATTCATTAAAAAAAACCTTTGAATTTTGAATGGGAAGGCGGCAGATTTAAATAAACTGCAATTTTGGATGAAATAACTTTTATTAAATTTGGCTCTGAATCAAAGTCGCCATCTGAATACTATTTCGATTTCTTTAATGAAGATGTTATAAAAATAATTATAGAAAACACAAATTTATATGCCGTTCAAAAATTTCTAAAAAGTTTCAATTTCAATTTGAGTTTAAAGCGTTACGAACAGATACGTCAATTTTTACACTTTGTCGACAATACCCAACCAAATGATGATCGTTATTTCAAAGTTCGGCCGATTTTTGAAGTAATACGTCTAAACTGTCTTAAAATAGAAGAAGAACATTGGTACAGTGTTGATGAAATGATGGTGCCCTATAAAGGAACCAGAGCAAAAAAGCAAAGAAGTGGGGTTTTAAAATATTTGTCAGGGCAGAAGTATCTGGTAAGTAAAAAAAATCAAAAGCCGACGGGACCGAGGCCTTCTGATGCAATTCGCCGTGACCACGTGGGTCACATGCCTGACTTCATAGCAACTCCAGGCAAAAGCTAATTTTGTAAGAATGGTATGACAACTGTTATATGTTCTAAATGTTATTTGAGATTATGTTTTGAGAAAAAATGCAACTGTTTTAAAAATTTTCATGATCAATAATATTTTTTGGTTCATGACAGTTTTTAAAAGAGTTCCATTAAACCATTCTATATTTTTGAAGATATAATAATAATAAATGTTTAAAAAAAATCAATAGAAATTTTATTTTTATTTTCCTGTAGCTTTCGCATTGTTAAAAATACATAACGGTATTTTTGAACACTTAAATGCTGGCCACTTCGTAATGTTACGTATTTTAAACATCCATTTATTAAAAAAATATATATAATTAAATTTTTTAAATATTTTTTAGATTTTGTATATTACATTACTAAATCAAATAATTAAAAAAATATAACAATTTTTAATACAATTCTTGTTGCGAACTAAAGGGTTAAGCTATCCAACCGTAACCTTTAAGTCTTATTACTATTTCCTTTGTCATTGGTCATAAATCATTCTAGTCCGATAACTATTGGCTTTAGTAAGTAAGTAAATGCTTTATTATTCAAAAAAGGAGTACATTTGTTTGATGAGTGCCGTATGTCCCGGCACCAATACAAAAAATAATAGGACCACTCCATCTCTTTCCCATGGATGTCGTAAAAGGCGACTAAGGGCTGGGCTTGAGAACTTGGGATTCTTTTTTAGGCGATGTGTTAGTAACCTGTCACTATTTGAATCTTAATTCTATCATTAAGCCAAATAACTGAACGTGGCCATTCAGTCTCTTCAAGACTGTTGGCTCTGTCTGCCCCGCAAGGGGTATAGAGTGACTATGTATGTATGTATGTTGTTTGATGACATTCTTCTTCTTTGTAGTCGGCCACCCATTACCTTGTCGAGTATCGTCGTGACTCCTGATTTTGTCAACCAACTTTTTCCATTGATTGCTATCCGTCACTTGGTGCAGCGCGATACAGATCGGTATTTCCAACCCCTCAGAGATCTGACCCGACCACCGCTTTGGATTGATGGAAATAATACTAACTAAGACACCTAGTCGTTACTACTACTAGTTGTATTATCTTACGAACGCGATGTGTGCGAATCGCATACTACTAATTCTTGAAAGGGTCGATTCGCACGGAATTTAAATACTTCTGTGCGAATCGCCTACCAAAAATATTTTTTTATTGAAAGGGGACGATTCGCACGATCGTGCGCGTAATTTTCATGCTAATCGACTACTAACCCGATAATTCATTTACAACTGCGGCCTATGTTATGAGATATAGATATGAAATGTGTGTGTTTGTGTAAAATATTTCGCAGCTGACGCCCACACCAGATAAAATTTTAAAAGACCCCCTTAAAACAAACTGAATTTCTCGCTATTATTTTACTAAGTACATAGTTAAATCGTGATAATTTACAAACACGTCGTGAAAATACCAAAGCAAATTAATTACTTTTGACTAAAATATTTAAAACAAGTAAATTTCTCAGAAAATCTGATACGAAACAACAATAGAATGATTATTTGCGAACACAAATTTGTGTTTCCGAGTAACCACTGGAGAAACAATTTATTTATGTGCCAGCAAACGGTGCGAAAATGAATACATCACGCTCTAAAAGATTTCAATCAAACTAAATACGATTTAATAATACGAATAGACTGCTGTGTCTATTGAAAATTGGAGGAACGGCTGTGCCGTGTGGTTCCCGGCACGTTAGAATAGGGCCACTCCATATATTTCCCATTAATGTCGTAAAAGGCGACAACAGGAAAGGCTTAATAAACTTGGGATTCTTCTAGAGTTAATTCCATCATTAAACCATACAGCTGAACGTGACCTTTGAGTATTTTCAATATCATTGGCTATGTTTACCACGCGCGCGATATAGACGTGCTTGTGTTATATGTTATTATATGTATGTACGCGATCATTTCCGTTTATTTTTTTATTGATTTATACGTGTGTAATAGAAGCAAGTCTTTTTTTCTTTCTATTATATTATCTCTTATTGACAATCTTTAAAAAAAATACACACACGTATAAGTATAAGATTGTTGACTCTGGATGCCCCGTTAAGGATAAAAATACAATAAATCTGAGAAAGGTTTCTGTGAAAATTAACCAAGGAACGGATTTCGGTGCAAATTGGTGCAAGAAGAAGTCGTCCTTTTTTAGAAACCATGGCTAGATATTGTCCATTTCAGGATCATTTTTAAAGGTGTACCCAAGGTTCCTCTTCAGAGGTTAGGATGTAACCGGATCTGACTACAGGAGGAAGAGAAAAGGATACATGGCTAGTTATTGAAATTCATTCATTCATATAATCACGTCTATATCCCTTGGTTGGTAGGCCATCGCCTAAAAGAAGAATCCCAAGTTATTGAAATGCTTTTAAAATATTCAGTTGAAAGACCTAAGTTTAAGTAGAACATTTTAAAAAGCAGGTACAATCATTATGCGGTCTCTTTTTATCGCAGTATTCAATATTCCAAGATAAAGCTTTTGAAATTTTTTCAAGTGTAAAATTCGCTTTCATTTCATTTAGTCGGCGTTTAATGAAATTTTCGATACAGTACGCTTTGCAAGGGGACTGAATGACGAAACCACGGAATAATAATAAAGAATTAATGCTAATATATTCAATAAATTGAAATCTACGCTTTATTAAACCTTAAAAATTAATTGATTTCGAACATAATTAATATTCCGTTTATCAAAAGCGAACTGAAGATAATTTTATTAGTTGATTAATTTTGAAAAGAAAAATCTATTAATGAAAAGATATCGATGTTGTCATAGTTCCTAGTGATGAACTTTATGTTCAACCGAATTCATAAAAGGAGATTCTCCATTTAGCATACGTTATTAAAAAAATATGAAGACTTAAGATCTAAATCGGTCACTTATTTTCAACAAGTTTCAACATTTACAGACAATAAGTTTTGAAAATCAGTACTGAACATGTTAAGCGTAACACTGAGCCAGGCACTGTCATGGCATTCACACATTTACCTTTTTTGTGTGTATTTATACTAGTAATAGGTCGATATGACGTAATATTTTTCTTTATTTCCACAGATCAAAATTAAACAGACAGTACAGTAAATATACTGTCAATAATCAGGCATCCTAATAATGGATAGTATATATTCAGTAACTTAGTTTAAACCAACAATTTGAAACAATAACACTTCGAGAATAAATCACAGGCCCCATAATAATCACGTGATAAATTCGAATTTCAATTTTACAATAAACATCAAAATCGGCGCTGATCAACAATACAACTCGCCCTAGGCATTTCTCATTTATTAAAAACAGGGAGTCCTATCCGATAGTCCCCGTTGTGATGTTAGCGCCCCGGGCGATCGATTTCCTTCAGATTGAAATGGAAAACAAAGAGAGGTTGCCAATTTTTATCATTCCTCCTATTACCGACCTCTTCAAGATACTGTCACAAAATAAAATATTATGACTGTGTAGAAGTAAAACATATTGCTGAAAAACAAGACAAGACATATACTAATTAGATTGATTTTGTTTGGATTTTTTTCGCTTATTTATTTAATTTGTTCCTCCGGGTCGCGGACCGGAATTTGACCATGAGGTAGTTACGACTTTACAATAAGCCACATTGTTTATCCGGTCTCTGAAATCTTGAGGAAACTATCAGTTTAGATCATAGTTACACATCCAGTTGCCAGAATATGCAGATTGTCTCTCATTATTAGCATCCAACATGAACAATCAAACTAATAGTACGTAATACGTAAATAGTTAAACGTAGCCACGATTGAATAAAATCCTATGCTCTTTTACTGACGCATTTTAACCCCTCAACCCTCGACCCTTATCAGTATATACTATTTTGTGACTTATACAGAGAACACCAGGTAAACATTACAACTTTATCTCTCTATCACTTTTATTTTACATCACCGTAGAGAATTCTATTGGTACAACTTCCGCTTAATTTTCCTTATAGATACGCTAAATAAAGCGTCATTCAATTGATATTGACTTATTGGAAACATGGAGTTCTAAAAGACCGGAAATCCGTTACTTGCTCCAAGGGTTTATGTTTGTTTATTTCATGTCAGATTTAACGTTCAGCTGTTTGGCTTTATGATAGAATTGAGATTCAAATAGTGACAGGTTGATAGCCCATCGCCTAAAATAAGAATCCCAAATTTATAAGCCTATCCCTTAGTCACCTTTTACGACATCCATGGAAAATAAGATGAAGTGGTCATATTCTTTTATTAATTATAATAATCAGAACAAAAAAATATAAAATCAATCGTCTGGCCACGTTGCCGTGGGCGATCAATTTATAGGCACTACACAATTTATAAATTTAAATTAAGCTTCTTTTTTTATTGATAATCTTAGCTCTAATTAAAGAGGTACATGTTCTAATTTAATGTTAGGCTAGGTGAAAAGATTTATTCTCATTTTATTATTGTTTATTTTCCTAATACCTACCCAATTTTCAATGTTCTTAATACAATTATAACCCTACTAAATACAATACATATACATTACATTACTCTCTCCCACTATTTTTTCCTCCTTACTTTAGTCCTAGTTACATCTCCAAGATTCTGCAGAGAAGATGGAGGTCCAGTTTTTGATATTACTGTCTTACACAACTAATACAACGTCCTTATCTTATACGGGGTAAACAGAGCCAATCAATAATCATGAGACACGAAAGAGTCATAATTTTTCACTATACTTACATAACATTCTAGATTCTAGACATTAACAATGTACTAGAAATCTCGTACATCCAATTATGTACCAGCAAATAAGGAGACGGAATGAGGGGCGACCCAGCGACTAAATAGCGGAACCAATTTCGAGCTCATCCGTGTTTGTCAAAGTGCTTCCTGCACGGTAATTACTAATGGTCGCGTTTTCTACAAATTTATATTATTATTAGATTGCGTTATAATGTTGGCGTTAAAAGAATATATCGTCAATTCTTGTAGAAATAGTTTTTTTCATATGCTTTCGTTGTTGCTACGCTCCTTTGGATTTTCTACCCTAAGAAGTTTCGGCTGTGTAATCCTCCTCGATTGCATGCATACGATTGATAGATTTAAGATATCTATATTTGTAAATTGACGTCCGATGAAAATGCTGCAGTGTAGTTTGTTCCGCCGCTTCTTCTACACATGCGCTTTGGAGGCGGTAGTAGTTATAATTAGATTTAAGTGATGTAACATCAATAAGTGATACCTTGTATCCAATTTTGAAAATAAATCTATTCTATTGCATCCTCACTTTCTGGATGAGATGTGTCAATTAAGTTTTATATTTAAAATGTATAAAAATAAAAACATGTATGTATTTCTGAACATTCATTTATTAAAATAAAATAAAACAATACTTATACGATCAAAAAAAAAATACAATATATGCAAATAATCTTCATTGCACTTAAAAATAATACATATGTAATAGAAACATACATACATAAGAATCACACAAATCCCAGAGGGGTAGGCATTTTAGGCATTTTTCCACTCGCCACAATCCCTACATACTTATTTCGCTCCATTCACATTCTTAACTCACTTCATGCAGAGAACATAGTTAATAGTAAGGACCCCTCCACACTGGACATTTTTCAAGCGACGTCGTCCGCAGTGGTATGTGCATCATACTGGTAGGTGCACGTCGCGTAACCGCTAGTAAGACGACGACGCTCGAAAGACGCCCAATGTGGAGGGGCCCTAACATTTTATTTTTTTTAAGACAAAAAAGAATATTGTCAAACATCTTCGAGAACCGATTGTAGTATCTCCGAGGCACAGAAGCAAGCACCCGCCGCGTCTTTGAAACTAAAAACCGGAAATTGCGTCGCGTCGCGTCGTCTTCAACGGCTGATGTGCCGCACCTCTTCATTAGTGGTAGAATTAAAATGCTGTTAGTCTTAATTATAATTCGAATTTGGAAAGCGTTTAGCTGTTAAAGGAAACCATTGTGTGAGTGTAATTTCGCGAAAACGGATAAAGCTAATATTTTTAATTATTCGCGCCCATTATTCAATTCATACGATTTAATTTTTTTTTAAATACTCTATCATTTAATGTTCAATGTAGTAAAAAGGGCGCTGCTGATAGACTCGAAAGAAAAAAAATAATATTAGAATAGAATGATGACGTCTACATCTAAAAATATTATTATAAAATAAATATAGTATTACAAATAACGCTGTGTGGTTCCCGGCACCAATACAAAAAAGAATAGGACCAATCCATCTCTTTCCCATGGATGTCGTAAAAGGCGACTAAGGGATAGGCTTACAAACTTGGGATTATTTTTAGGCGATGGGCTAGCAACCTGTCACTATTTGAATCTCAATTCTATCATTAAGCCAAATAGCTGAACGTGGCCATACAGTCCTTTCAAGACTGTTGGCTCTGTCTACACCGCAAGGGATATAGACGTGAAGATATGTATGTAGTATTACAAATTACATTACATATGCGAAAATTATTTATTCATTTGTTTGTTTGCTACCTCGTAACGGTTTATCATATACCACTATATAATAAAGAGGCGGGAGAGAGAGGGATATAATATAGAAGGACATAGGGTTCATTCCAGTAAAAATTATAATTCCCGTGCAGTTTGTGAAAAACCTGTATTGTTAAGTAGATGGCGCTAAATTCGTCGCTCCTTGTAGGTAGCGTTTAATTCGTTGCTTTTTTAAGTGGTTCTAATTTCGTAGTTTCTTTGTAGTTTAAAGTCGTCACTTTTGTAAATAGCGCTTAATTCACGCGAGTGAAGGTGTGGCTAAAGGCTAGTCAAATATAATATTCATGTTACGTATTATCTAAATTTAAAACGTTTCACGTTAATAGGGCCTTTCTAAAATAACGTTATATTCCGTTCTTCGCAAAACAAACACCGTCCTTGCCGGAATTAAAATTTCCATCAGCTCTCTTGTTTGTGGAAACTGTGTCAGCAAATTCTCGCTTAAAAGCCTTTGCCTTGGACGATACTTTTTCATGTATAACATCTTTTGCTATCCTGTAATTCGTAGAAATGATTTCGTGAGAAGAAATGATCGATGATCACCTGTAAAATAAACTGTTCAGATTATATATCGATTTGACTATAAACCGACATATATTTTTCTATAAAGATTCTTCATCATAATGAGTTACTATTTCAAGCTCGCACTTTATAAGTTATTTACAATTTTCTTAAATAACTATTTACATGTAAGGTTCATTTTTTAAAGTTCCAAAGGATATTTCTAATGCTCATGTTAAAATGATTTCTAAAACTCATGATTTTGATGTACCACTTAATTAAAAAAAAATGTTTTTTTGAAAAAATCAACCTCAACATCAAATTAATGTATTGAATTTTTAAAAGGTAATAACAAGTTCTAAAGTAACTGACGGATTCATAAATAGTAATTTTAATCAGCATTTTGTTGGAAAACTGCATTTGCATCCATTATTTCTCGAGTGAGACTCGTCGGAAAGTCAACAGTTTTCTTTGAATATACTTGAGAAAAATAGACTCAAGTTTCGCAGATGTTTGAGTTTAACTTGGAAAATGCTACGATGTTTTTATTCTTCTTCGTTTGATTTTATTTTCAACAAATAAGCCTGATTTTTCTCAGCTGTTTTATAATTTTAAATTAAAAAGATAAATTAAGTAACGTATTAATAGACTATAATCTTAATAATTTTAAGTTATAGCTTGTTTTTATTTCGAAATTAAAATGCAAGTTGTATAAAAACAATGAGGTTCTGAAATTTAACATTTTATTGTATAAAAATAGTATAAATCTCAATTTTCAGTGAAACTTTTCGGCGCGCACAACCGGTTCCATTTCACTGGATTGTTATTAAAATTTTCGTAGCTTGCGGAGCCGCTAAAAGGATTGGCTACGACGCAGCTCGTAGCAAATAAATGGTAGTAATTGGTTTTGTCGTAGCTTATTCGAGTTTAGTACTAAAGTGGATTTTATAACTTTACTTTCAGACTCTAATGTGTATTTGTTTCGGAATACTTCGTGCTTTTAAATTCGTATTGGCTTGCAAACCGATAAATTATTATGAGTGTGCGTTTTCTTAGTGTGCGTGAAGTTGGCATTACAACTTCCAGCATTTGATATGTTTTGTAAGAGTTCTTTTCGCATCCACAATAGTTCTAGTTCTAAAGATTTTTTTCTTACACCGTTTAATTGAACTATCATCCGTCATTGGCTTGTTTTCATTCACCAACATGCTTTCCTATTATTATTGCAAAAGTGTGACCGTTTGTTTGTTGCCACTTCACGCGTTATCCAATGAATTATTTAAATGTTGCGTATATATATAGTTGAGAGTTTGTAAGTGGTGCTAAATTTTCACGGGCGAAGTTGCGGTCAAAAGCTAGTTCACTGAGAAAGTTTAAACTGTTTTTTGTGGCAGTTTTTATCTCGATTTTAATCAAATATATGAAAGTAGTTGTACTTCCTTTTATTAAGTTTTTAAATGGTACAGATTTTAAGAGTTGGCTAGAAGAAGGTGCTCATTATACACCCACTTTACTATGTTTTTATTCCAAATGGGGTAGACAGAGCCAGTACTCCGAAAACTCAAGGGCCAAGTAAAGCTGGATTAAATGGGCTTGTGCATTACTTCGCATGCATTTTTGTTATTCTTTTTTGTAATAAAAAATTAGATACATACGGTATATTGTGCGAGAGATCACAGAAACGCTTTCCATTTTCCTTTAACGTCACGGGATGGAAACAGAAATTTTCTTAATTCAGTTTGTTAGTTTCCGATAGTTGTCGAGCGAAATCCACAACTCAATTAAACTTTAAAAGTCCTTGGCTGAGCACTTTAATGAAAGACCCTGATATAAACATAATATACTATTGAAATTTGAACTCTATAAATTGAAACTGTAAGTTCTAAATTGTAAGATTTATTGAGGGTTATAACTCGGTTTGTAAATCAAAACATTTGTTGATTAAGTTCACTTGTCAGCAAAATTGAAGGATAATTTGAAATCGATCAACATTATATAGTTGTAAGTTATTAGCTGACTTTCCATAGGGATGTAAAATAGGTATATGATAATTTAATAATTCTTCTTTTGGACAACAGCCCAGCAACCTAACACTATTTGAATATAAATTTTATCATTAAACCATACTTCTGTAAGTGGTCTTATAGTCTCTTCAAGCCAATTGAAATCCAATCGTCGTATCATTCAGTCTCCTCCTTCGCTACTTGGCAACCCTGTCAGTCGGCGCAGCGATGCGTCGGCGCAGCAATAAGTCGGCGCGGCTGTATTTGATGTCAAAATTTAATTGACAACAATTTAATTGAAAAGACTGAAATAAAACGATATTTGTAAAGATGTGAAATTAAGATGACGTTGATGTTGTGAGGAGGGGCGACTGAATGACATGACGATTGGATTAAGACTCTTTATTTAATATTTATGCACACAATATCTTATGGTCCTACAATTACACTACCAGTTGTAATAAACAGGAAGTACTCAAACATCCGCATATAATTAAGATTAATGAAATGAACCACAAGTTTGGTTGCTGTGGCAACGGTGATATACCTCTCATATGTGTTGGAGTGTAATTACTAGCGTATTGAAACATCACATTTAGTATAGTGTAGTTATCATTAGATAACTAGATTTTGTCGTGGTGTTATCTTCTCTTCCCGTGCAGATTGTAAAAATCAATCAAAGGAAATGCTAATAAACATGGGATTTCTTCTTTAGGCGATGGACCTGTAACTTTGAGTCTCAATTCTATCATTAAAACCTTACAGCTGAAATTGGCGTATTCGAAGTTCTAAAAGCTACCTAGGTAAACGTTTTAAATATATCTTGGTCTTACATATTTATTGATTTTTAAATATCACAATAGCAAATCCTTAATTTAATATTTTCCTTTTTATTTTGGCCCAAAAAACAGTAGAACGCTAACAATACGCCCATACCTCACTTTCGTCAAAACCATTTCAAGCAATTCGCGTAATTTGTCATTAATTTGTACTGAATTTAATTACAACTGCGCGTGTAGTTAGTACAAATTAATAGTTGTTTGTATTAATCATAGAGCGTGCGCATTAATATCACGTTATTCACGTTTAAAGTCAAAATTAACGTGGATTTACTTCACTATATCCATAAGGATAAAGCCTAGGCAGCAGACAGTGATGGGTATCAAAGATACTCTAGAATAAAAAATTATGAACTTAACGGACATGTTGAATATTGGTGTGGTCCCCGGCACCATTAGAATAAAGAATGGGATTACTTTATCTCTTTCCTTTTATTATCTTTCATGAAGCCAAACAGTGGAACGTGGCTTATCAGTCTTTTTAAGACTGTTGGCTCGCAAGGGATATAGACGTGATTACATAATTAAAAAAAGAAGGAGGTACTCAATTCACTTGTGTAAATTAAATTGCCATTTTCTTATCAAAATATCGTAGACCATGTTTAATATCCAAATTAATATTAAAACAAAAAGTCTAGCTGTAATCAAAGCATAACTGACAGATAGACATAAAGACAAGTAAATATGAATTCCATTTCAACTACTAAAATCAATCTCATCTCGTAACAGAACGACACGCGACGCGACAAACGCAAAAGGCAATATACCGCGACAATAGGCTTGGATATGAGCCAGCCACCTGCAATCCTGCAACTTTGGGATCTGGGAAATGGAGCGTAGATTTGTGGAGATTATGGTTGGTAAATATAATAACTTGTATTTGGACCCTCTTTGAATGGATGGCAAACTTCTGATCCTGACAGAAATTTAAAGAAGAGGGCTCGACCATCAGTGGCACACGATATCAGCTAATTATTGTTTCTTGACCATTGTCGCCTTTTACGATCCGATCGATAGGCGACTAAGGAAAAGACTAATTTAAGGAAACTATTAAAAGACTAACGATATGGAAAGTTCCTAGTTCCTATTTTTAAGTGCTGAGAACCATACGATAGATACGCCACACATCCATACTTTTGTTAACAAACAAATTTGTTTTAATAAAATACCAGATAAACACACCTTGCAAATTGGTATCATATAGGATTAATTATTAAGTGTTTCAAGTTACGCGTCCCTATAAATAATAATACCCTTGTCAAAAAGGCTTATAGGCTCGCATGACGACGGTGGGTATACGACATATATTTAAACTTTCCAGTCCTCTTCAAATATATTAAGTATCTGATAAGGAGCGCTTAAATTTAAATTAATTTGAATAAAATTTGGGTTGAGAGCAATTAAAAAAAGAAAAATCATTAGAATGAATTCTTTCTTTCTTCTGAAAAAGAGTCCTGAGTGCGCATTGACCCTGGATCCCAAATTGTGTAGGTCAGGTTTTTCAACAAAGCGACTCCCATTTGACCTCTGCAAACTTTGCAGGGGAACCATTCATGTTAAAAACTGCACTAGATGGACGTGCCTGTTTCCTTAGTCACCTTTTACAACATCCACGGGAAAGATATGAAGCGTTCCTAAAGTACCAAGAACCAATCTTCACCTATCATAACACACGAAATACATACACTCACTCATTCATTCACTCACTGATCACGAAATCTGAAAATTTTCTGAACCAAATAAGATAAAGTTTGGCAAGAAAGTAGACTGTAACGAGTAGTTGGTAAGAACGGGTTTTTGGGAATCTACGTGAAACGAAAGACAACAGGATTTTTCGTTTACGCGGGTGAAACCTAGGGCGCTCTCTAGTCCCTAATTATAAGTTATGTGTCTATTTTCTAAGTCGCCTTTTATGACATTTATGTCAAAGAGATGGTGTGGGCCTCTAAAGTTTTCCAAAGTCCAACGACATCAACGGTTACCAGTCATCAGTATGATGAATGTTTTATGCGTCCAAATGCGCTCTCGAAATTAAAGTATACAAAAATATACGCGTTAATAGTTTCGGCGCACATAATTGCGGCTCCCGCGTAAGAGTTAATTTGGCGACCATCCAAGTTTTGCTTTTATCCCCAAATAAAAGTGATATAGTCGGCGGTGCTTAGCTCTAATCTCGACATTCGAAATAATTTTCTATCATTCGAAATGATTCGCCTAGTGAAAAACCATTCGCGACTATGTCGCACGATATGCGTGTCATGTTCTGAAATTCGTTGTTATCAAAGTTTATTCAAAATTGTATTCTTAGTTTAAAAGTTTTTTCATACACTTGTTTGTTTTCCTCATGCAATTTTAGACTACTCCTAAAGACCCAACTGTAAATCAAAGGTAAAGAAAACGCACATTTTTATCAAAAAAAGGGGAAAATTTCTTTACAATTATCATATATCTTTATTCAAAAAAAAAATTATAATGAAATATCAAATTATCTGATACAGCGACCCAAGTTTCCAATCGTAGTATTTTCTTTTTTTTTCTTATTAAACAGAGTAACGATGGTTGCGCGCTTAAAGTAACCGATTTAAAAAATATGCTGCACAGGTTCAAACTCTACCGCGGCCATGTAACAATGACTTTTTTCTGATTACATACATTAGTTTTATTACTAACTGTTGCTATTACAGTGCTATTGAATGTGCAGGTAACCATGCTCCGATATAGATAAGGCTCCTCAGCAGACAGAAATATTCGTATAAAAAAATAATTCTTCCCCAATTCAGGATTGTACTCATAGTCTCATAGGCGCACTTCGGATAGTATCCAGGAAGGTGAGAATGCAATTGGAGGATGATGATTTGTGATAATACATACTAATATTAATTTTAAAGGAAAAGGCTACAAAATTTCTATTTTTGGGCGGTAGTCTAGCATCCTGTTACTATTTGAATCTCAATTCCATCATTAAGCTTTACAGCTTAACGTTGCATTTCAGTCTCAAGACTGTTGGTTCTGTCTGCCTGCGGAAAAAAACGTGATCATTTATACGTATACATGTATTCTAATTTTAATATCAATTAATCTAAAAGTAAATTTAAAAAAATCTTTTAAAAATATCGTTCGATATGATAATAGCACCCCAAGTCTCGAAACGTTTTATTGGCTAGATTCGTGATTATATTTTATTCGGCGCTCTCTCCGTGACACTAACGAGCTATGTCATCATTTCTGAAGTGTACAAAACTGTTTATTCATTATCATAAATAGTAGACTTAACAGTTATGTTACATTAAGTTGAAAACTAACCGATGCTCTTACGATTTTCTATCTGTAAATGGAATTTTAAAGTTCGTAGAGATCACAATTTGTTAAGTAGTTTTTGGAATATTCACAATATTTTAATAAAGTGTTCGTGAGGTCTTAGTGACGACTAGTTAAATTAATCCAGATACCTAGACACATAGTCGCGTCTATATACCTTGCTGGGTCGACAGAGCCAACAGTCTCGAAAAGACTAAACGGCTACGTTCAACTCTATGACTTCGTGATGGAATTGAGATTCTAATAGTGACAGTTTGCTAGCCCATCGCCTAAAGAAGAATCCCAAGTGTACAAATTATCCTTTAGTCGCCTTTTACGGAATCCATGCGAAAGAGATGG
Organism: Amyelois transitella; assembly: GCF_032362555.1. Classification (NCBI taxonomy): domain Eukaryota; kingdom Metazoa; phylum Arthropoda; class Insecta; order Lepidoptera; family Pyralidae; genus Amyelois; species Amyelois transitella. The sequence continues at coordinate 3,020,080 of NC_083506.1, read as the reverse complement.
AATGGTCCTATTTTTTACCTATGGTACCGGGAACCACACGGCATAGAATTTACTATGAACTATTTACAAAGGGAACAAGGTCCTGATTTTATTCCGGTGAATTCTATACTTCGTACGAGACTCGCGAGCAGCTTCGTAGCACAAGTGCTACAAAACGCTACGAAATACTACGCCGTAGCACATCCGAGTACAAGGAATTGAAAGGTTAAATATAATATTGATTGGATTTTATCAACTTATATTATTTGAGTACTTATACATACAAAACATACATACATATAGTCACGTCCGTATCCCTTACGAGGTAGACGGAGCCAATAGTCCCGAAAAGACTTGACTTGAGTACTTATTGTTTCCATAATAGATGTATAAAGGTTTGTCGTAAAAATTCGTAGGAAATTTATAAAATTCAGAATACGAATTTGTACGAAGCGAAACAAGAATGCCCTATACATTCTTGTTTTCGTTCGTGGAATGTGGATAGGTATAGTCCTATCTCTACCGCTTTGGGTATAAAATATATCTACAGCCAACGTCATCAAGTCAAAAAGCTGAACGTGGCCTATCACTCTTTTTAAGACTGTTGACTCTGTCTACCCCGCAAGGAATATATATGTATGTATAGCCAACGTTTGAGATGACAAAACTCTACATTATGCTAGCAATTAAATAGTATTTAGTTTACAATCAATGGAATTTATAACATAACATATAATCACGTCTATATCCCTTGCGGGGCAGACAGAACCAACAGTCATCATAAGCTGGAAGGCCACGCCCAGCCGGGATTTTATATGGAATTTATCTCGCTTCATAACCTGATTAGGTATAATGGCATACATATATCTTCCATTCTAAACTAGCAACGTAAAATTAAACACAGTGTGTGCCGGTTGCTTCCTGGCAGATTGTAAAAGTCTATCAAGGGAAAATGCTAATGAACTTGGTATTTTTTGTAACTTGAATCTCATCGTGCCGTCTGGTTCCCGGCACGAATTGAAAAAGAATAGGAGTACTCCATCTCTTTCTCATGGATGTCGTAAAGGGTGACTAAGGCATAGGCTAATAAACTTGGGATTCTTCTTATTGGCGATGGGCTAGCAACCTGTCACTATTTAAATCTCAATTCTATCATTAAGCCAAACAGCTGAACGTGGCCTTTCAGCTTTTCAAGACTGCTGGCTCTGTCTACCCCGCCAGGGATATAGACGTGACAATATATGTATGTTGAATCTCATTTCCGTTACAGCTGAACATGGCTTTTCGGTCTTTTCGAGGCTATTGGCTCTGCTCACCCCGTAAGGGATAAAGACGTGATTATATGTATGTTTGCTATTTAACGGCGGCGGACGCACGTAATCCCTCCAATGGTCCTGCCTCCATGGCAGGATTACCGAGTACGTGACGTCATCGATCGGCGTAAATTTACATGCCGAGCGATTTTTTATGTACATACATACATACATTTGATCACGTCTATATCCCTAGCGGGGTAGACAGAGCCAACAGTCTTGAAAAGACTGACAGGCCACGCCCAGCTGTTTGGCTTAGTGATATAATTGAAATTCAAATAGTGACAGGTTGCTAGCCTATATCACCTAAAAGAAGAATCCCAAGTTTATAAGCCTACCCTTTAGTCGCCTTTTACGACATCCATTCTTTTTTCTATTGGTGCCGGGAACCACACGGCATTTTTTATGTATGTAAACAAAATGTTTTTTTTACTAAACTTATTTAATAGGCATACAATCATACATATATTCACGTCTTTAACCCTTGCGGGGTAGAAAGATTGTAATTATATTGCCAACAGTCTTAAAAATACTGATTAGAAGTAGAGTTACTTACTCTTGGAAGAGACAAAAAAAGAAAAACTGTTTATTTATTCTTAAGTTGACTTTTCCCAATAACATCTTCTTTCTCTTGCAGGCAACAAAACCAATATACGTATTATTCTGTATATTTTTTGTTCTTCTGTACATTTCCACTCTTCTTCAGCTGTATTTATTTTAGGAAAACCAATGACTTCTTAATCATATATAGAAAATTATCTAAAAATAGTCTACATATCGTTCTATTCCAGTTTCCCGCAAACCACAAGGCTTCACTTGAAGATTAATCTCTCTAAGTCTGTAACTTTAATCCCCGCTTACGACGTCGAACGCGTATAGATTGATTTATCACTCTGTTTGTGCGACGCCGCCATGGATGAGCAATGATTATTGTTTCAGGAATTATAATCGACCTGTTGTGCGATTGAATTAGAAATGAGATTGTAAATTGTATGTAAAAAGTGCCGTGTGGTTCCCGGCACCAGTACAAAAAAGAATAGGACCACTCCATCTCTTTTTTGACGCCGCTAAAAGGCGACTAAGTTATAGGCTTACAAACTTGGGACTCTTTTGTAGGTGATAGGCTAGCAACCTGTCACTATTTTAATCTCAATTATATCATTAAGCCAATTAGTGGAGCGTGGCCTATCAGTCTTTTCAACACTGTTGGCTCTGTCTATCCCACAAGAGATATAGACGTGACTATATGTATGTAAGTATGTATGTAAAAAACGCATAAAGCTGAACGTAGCCTCTCAACAACAACAACAAACCTGGAGTTTGTCAAGACTGTAGTCTTTGTAAATCCAGTACATAGACGTGATAAATTTTCACATAGAAATAACATAATGATTGAGATACTTCTTTCCCTTCAGAGATTAATTGTAAAAGTTATAAATAAATTTCACGATAAACCGTTGCAATGCGGTATCTGGATGACTGCAATCTTAAAAATATAGTATTGAATTGTTGCATCGTAAGTATTCAACACATGACAAAAGCATCCTACAAAAAATTTAATCTTTACCATTTCTATACTTATATTATAAAGCTGAAGAGTTTGTTTGTTTGTTTGAACGCGTTAATCTCAGGAACTACTGGTTTGAATTGAAAAATTATTTTTGTGTTGAATAGACCATTTATCGAGGAAGGCTTTAGGCTATATAACATCACGCTGCAACTTTAAGGAGCGAAGAAATAATGGATAACGTCAAAAAAACAGAGAAAATTATTCATCCCTGAGGGCTTCTATTATGCTCAAAATAACTATTCCACGCGGACGAAGTCGCGGGCACAGCTAGTATATGTATAAAATAAGAATTTTCAAAAGAGGATATGATTCTTGTTTAGTTCTATAATCGCCTTACCGGGACCAACGTATGATATTTCTGTTAAATCCCAAACAACCTTACAAATCCTTACAGCATAGCCTTGTATTGGATTATACGTCGGATTGAATGAGACGGACCGTAGAGCGAGACAACCATATACGGGAAGAGCAGGATAGACAAAACATGTCGGCTATTAAATCCGGCAGCGTAAAATTCCACGACATAATAAACTTAGTATTGAAACTAACATGTTCGAACTCACATGTAATTTCCTGTTGGAATTTAAAGTTTGTAGTAGTAGTAATAAGGTTGTTATTAAGTTTTTGTGTTATTTTAAAAAGCTTAATAATTTTGAAGGCGTGCCTAGTTGGCCGTCGGAGGGATTTTGAGATTTGTCGCTGATTTTTTTATTGCTGTTGCGGGATTATTAACGCCGCAGGGTGCTGGCTGGCAAATAGTTTTTTTTTTTTTCAGTAGCTGTGGTTCTTGGATTATGGAGGTTTTGGTTAAGACAAAGGTTATATTGTGTTATCCTCCATTGCTTCGAAGGTTAAATGAATTCACTTTAATAAGAATTTATTCTGCTTGTGGATTTTCTTTATTTGATTTTATGTTTATTGTTTTTAAGCAGCTCTCGTTTAGCGATTATTTTCTTGCCTATTAATTAAAAAGTAGCGACTTGCTCCGACTTCGTTTCTACGGATTGACATTTAAAGGTATAAATATTCTTCAGAAAACCTTTTTTCATAATTTCAAATAAGAACAAAATTCTTCCACAACTAATCGATATAAGTGCTTACATACAGACATATAAAATAGGGGGACGTTTCTTTATTATTATGTAGTTTATCAGCTAATTCCTTTAAAATAGGTACTAACATTTTAAAATACAGTGAGGATTTATAAATCTAAGTTCAAGATTATGAACTGATTTTCTTAAAATAACAAGTGAAAAAATATAATCAGAGACCAAAGTAATTATCAAAACTAACCACAAAATATTAATTAAAACTCTCAACTGTACTAAAACGAAATAAACAATCATTTTCAAACAGGGAAGCAAATATAAAAGTTTTAAAAATTAATTTGTTAGGAGCGCCGGCGCCTTGATTCAAAGCGAGAGGTCGCGCGAACTTGGTGTTTTGTTCAAGTTATAATTATTTGTCTTGTGAAACACTGCCAGGCGTCATTTTGAGAGGTAGCATTTGAAATAACATTGAACACAGAACTTTTCCCAGACGTCGCTGCCGTAGAAATCCTCAAAAGAAAAATAGCCTGCGTAATTCCAGAAAATCTAGTGATAGTAATTTTTTAAACAAATTGCATTTTATGTTACATACTCGCAATACATAATATCTTGTCTACGCTTACCAATACTCCATTGAAAAACAAACCGATCCAATCGATTTCCCTGCCTTTTTATTAAGGTTTTCGTGTAAGTGAAAAATGGTCGCTGCGTGATAGGTGTTTTAGTAATAACGGTGTTCAAAGTAAAGATTCGAAGGCGCAATACAGAAAAATGGTCACACAATTCTTCTTTCTCCTGACTTTAGTTCTGGTTACATCATCATTTCTCCAGAGAGGAGCCCGGGACGCCTTTGACAATGAACCTGGATTGGGTAAGACACGTTTTGACACATATAGCGTCTCCCTCCGAAAACTTACCAAATGATATATATGGTTGGAATATATTTTGTGCCAATGTTAAATACATAACTGATAATGAAACATAAAGCTGAAGTCCTATAGAATTGATATTGGTTTGATTTTGTTAAATTGTCGGTGGGAACACACGATGGAAAAAGTAAAATTGCACTTGTTGAATATGCAAGTTTTTTTACTCAGCGTAAGTAGACAATGCATTAACACTAAGTTATGTAAACCTTTTATCAACAGTCTTAACATTGTTTTGCAATGACATTAGAATATATGCCATGCCATGTGGTTTCCGGCACCAATACAAAAAAGAATAGGACCACTCCATCTCTTTCCCATAGATGTCGTAAAAGGCGACTAAGGGATAGGTTTACAAACTAGGGATTCTTTTTCAGGCGATGGGCTAGCAAACTGTCACTTTTGAATCTCAATTCTATCATTAAACCAAATAGCTGAACGTGGCCATTCAGTATTTTCAAGACTGTTGGCTCTGTCTACCCCGCAAGGGATATAGACGTGACCATATGTATGTATGTATGTTTAAAATATAAAATACATAAACCGGTCGTATAATTGTCATGGATAAACACAAATCTGAAAGCTGACGTTTCTAGACAAAATTTCAATTTGCATAGACATCGATCACACATGAGAATCATACGGTGCATTTCCATAATATATGTACATATTTCCTTCAGACCGTAAGCAAATTAAGCTCGAATTATTCACCCCTCGGAATTGGTGCTAATAACCGCCCTGGTTCGAACCCGGGACGACCCGGTGGCATAGGGATAAATTGGATGATAAAAAAATATATCAGTTGGACTTTCATATGGTGCAACAGGAACTGAAACGGGGAATTCTATCATTTATAAATTGTGGTTTTATTTATAACTACAAAGCTGTTACCCGCGATATCTTGAACCTTGGGTCTAACTACTAAAAGATATTACAAACAAACAAACTCTTTTCTCATATTCATAAAAATCTATACAGCGATTGTAAAACTAATTTCAGTATTTATTTTATTACATTTGAATGCATTATGTTAAAATATCACTTATAAAAAAGAAACAATATAGTAATTAACTTTCGCACGTAAATCGTAGAAAGTAAGCTATGTCCTTCTTCAGTTACTCCGTAGTAAGTATGCAAAAATTCATGAAGTTCGATTCAGTGGTTTTATTGTGAAGAGGTAAGAAACAAACATACTTTCGCCTTATTATTATTAGTGAGATTGTGCCGTTTGGTTCCCGGTACGAATACAAAAAATTATAGGACCACTCCATCTCTTTCCCATGGATGTCGTAAAAGGCGACTACGGGATAGATTACAAACTTGGGATTCTTTCATTAAGCCAAACAGCTGAACGTGGCCATTCAGTCTTTTCAAGACTGTTGGCTCTGTCTACCCCGCAAGGAATATAGACGTGACCATATATGTATGTAGTAAGAATTAAATAGAAAGTTAAAACATTCCACTTTTCAATAGTCTCCGTACAAAAATATAAACCAAAGGTGTCCCGTCAGTAATAGCCGTCAACATGCACGCCAAATCGCCAGCCCTCATTAGGGCGAGAACACACAAATATTTGGCACCGGTTTTGGCATCTAGTTCAGTTGTTTTGACACTTACGCCAAGTTGCCGGCTATTTGGCAATCTTACGCGGCACTGGCATTAGGGGAGCTGCGTATGCAAAATAAGCTTCGTGTCGTAGTGTGCAATGGGCTTTATTTTTTTTTTTATCGTTTTGTATAGTGTATTCTGCTGAGATATTTGTTAATTTAATATTTGTTTTAAATTGACTTGCACTGCACTGCACTATTTTATAAGAATGTTGCTAACAACATTGTTACATATAGCCATTTATATTGCGTTACAACTGAACGTGGCTTTGGCTACCCCGCAAGGGATATAGATGAAACTATATATAGTATATGTATGTATGTTGCGAACAAATATTTGTAAAGTTATTGACTATTGAAATATACCTAGGTATACTTATATTTAAAAGATATAATAAGATACGCTGCTACCTCACAAGGGATATAGACGTGACCATATTGTATGTATGTATGTAATAAGATAGGCAAAATGTATAGGTACGTGCATGCAATGCTATTCAAAAAAAGAAACTGAGTTAGTTACGTTATTACTCGTTATTACTCTAACATTGTTTTGTTCATAAAATATTATTTCAATTTCATTTCTCACCTATATACATTTGTTTAAATCGCTTGAAAATTAACTCGAACTTGCATATTATCAACACCATATTACACGTAGGTAAATTACAAATTTCAAACGCCCCATATGCCTTTGATGTGTCGTCAAACGGCAAAAACTGTTGGTATCAGGAACGTGACGGTCGCACGGTGGAAATTTTAACAGATTACGTCACGTACATTATGCACCATACCATTGGTTCGAAACTCACTTTTTACGAAAGTGAGTACTAAAATTATGTTCGAGTAAGAGGTTATTAGGACGTTTTTTTATAGAATTAGAAAATTTATATTAATAAAATTTATCCAAATGTTATTATCGCATCAATATTTTTTACGGCTTCTACCATGTAAAAAATTAAACCTTTTAATATCCTTTCCCGTGGGGATTTCGGGAAATTTCTAAGGAACCAAACTACATTCTAAATTTCAAATCTCAAGAAACATTGGTAATGTCGGTTTGAGCTGTGCTTTGATATAGTCAGTAAATCAATCAATCAGTTCTCTTTTACATATATACATACATATAATCACGTCTTTATCCCTTGCGGGGTTGGCAAAGCCGACAGTCTTGAAAAGAGAGATATGCCAATTACAATTTTGTATTTTATATTTTTAAACATACATACATACATACATATGGTCACGTCTATATCTTGAAAAGACTGAGTTCAGCTGTTTGGCTTAATGATCGAATTGTAATTCAAATAGTGACAGGTTTGCTAGCCCATAGCCTAAAAGAAGAATGTCAATTTTATAAGCCTATTCCTTAGTTATCTTTTACGACATCCATGAGATAGAGATGGGAGTGGTCCTATTCTTTTTTTTTTTATTGGTGCCGGGAACCACACGATTTAGTCCTCCTTTGTGCTTTTAAAAAGAAGAAAGATAGATATGTACCTACATGGTACAAATATTGGTAGGTAATAAAAGAAGAAATTAAAAAAAAATATTGTAAAACCCCCCAGTGGTAGTGGCCCGCCATTTGTATAGGAGAAACAAGCAATCAGTCATGTTATTGTGCAAGGAACGGGTATTTACGTGAAATATATCTAAACATAAGACTTTACTTTGCGTTACGACGCTTTGTTCTCAGAAATGTGTGTACGTCCCTTAAATAAATATACTTGTGATACCAGGGACATTTATTTTTTGGGTAGAGTGGTTTGAATTAAGAATAATTTTGTTTGTTTTTTTTTTCGGCCTGAAATGCTTTTAACATGTACCTATCCTACTAATATTTATAAATGCGAAAGTTTGTGAGTATGTCAGTATGGATGTTTATTACCTTTTCACGCAAAAACTACTGAACCGATTACGATGAAATTTGGTATGTAGGGAGCTAAAGACCCAGAATAACATAAAGGCTATAAATTATCCCGGAGTTCCCGCGGGATTGCATAGTCGTTGCATATATTTATTAGGTGCTGTGATAAATGAGACCAAGAATAAGTTGGCTACGCCAATCTATAGGCAATACCAAAATTAATTGATATACATATAAAATACCTATGGTATACTAGTTTTACATATTTTTTACTGCATACAAATATACATACATATAATCACGTTTTTATCACTTACGGGGTAGACAGAGCAAGTCTATGAAAAGAAGGCCACGTTCAGTTACGTCAATAGAAGGCGCGTCAAACATCAGTTTCTACTAGGCCAAAATATCAAATAGTTTGCTATACGCGCCACACTATCTAAGTAGGTACCAACGAGAATTGAGAGTATTCGCCTTGCAGTCCTTGCGAATAGTGTTCGGTGCATTTCGAGTGCATTTCAGTGCATGTGTACTTACTAATTGTTGTTTATTACTTGGAGGTATGCAGTTTGGAATGTGTTAGACATCAGGGCAATGTGAAATGTGTCTATACATAAAAACAAATTTCTCAGTACTAGAAAATTCATGATTAATTAAGATAAAACGGTAAATGTTAAAATTAATTATATAAAAAGCTCATTAAGCAAAATACGGTAAAAATTTGACCATAAAATGTCAGCAGCTGAAATTAGTTAATAAAAAATGTATATTAAAAAAACTGTTAACAACAACGCGCCAAAAATGTACCGTAATTTGATCTCGAGTCTTATACTATCTCTATGGTACTGAGTTCATTGAAATCAGTTTAGCAAATAATTCAGCCGTAACAGACAGACGTATAATCTTTCATATATTATATGTATTATTAACAAATGAAATATCAAAACCATTTGAAGTAGCTACAAAAAGAGAAGACGACACAAAAATAATGTCAAAAATGTATTGGTTCAATAAAACTTAGCTTCAATCAAAATTCGAATTTGATCCTTTCCTTGCAAATCACCATGGTGACGCCGCCTGCGCCATCTCTTGTCAGTTCATTAACTTTTTTCGTTTCACTCCACAGGTGTGTCACAATCACAAGAGACAAGCGGAAAATTTAAGCTTAAAAAAACAATATGATTGACCTTCATCATCCATCTAGCGTTCGTCCTGTTTGTCTCCTCCTGAGGAGGTGAACCTAGTTTTACATAAAGTTACTCCCGTCTGATGTTCACAACATTATGCAAAGAAACTATTCCTTCCTAGTTCATAACTATGTTTTCCATAAGAGAATGGGTAAGCAATTAAAAAAATGTACAGAATAGATTTATTAGACATGGAGATAAAAATTCTTGAATTACCTACCCCTTTTGTTCATGCACCATAACTTAACGATTCTCGACTGACCGATATAATCAACCTTGTCAATTTTTATCTTTAGATAACATTTAATAAAGAAACTTAGTACGATAATGTCAGTCGCCAAATCAATTAAAACTCGTAAGCTACATTTTACATGTTCTACAAAATCTAAAAGAAAAAAAAAACAACAAATTAAAAAAAAAGCTTCCAAAATATTCCGACATAATTTTGTCGCTTGTCACTTGCGTCGTATCACGGTTCGTAAAAAATCACGCCAATAAATCTTTATTGCCGTGTTGTTTGGCGCATTATTTGTGCTGTCGCGCAATTTTCCTTCTTTGAAGACTTCATATTTCTCATAAGAGTAAATTGTTGCTTTACTTTGTTCCATAAAATTACTTTTGTGCCATTACTGTTATATAGACCTGTTATTTATTAGTTTTTTTTTTTTCAATGCTTACGCTCTCATCTAAGTATGTGGCTCGTGTCTTGAACCTATATTTTAGGTTCTATTCTATTTTATTATATATTTTTCGTGAAAACATAGTACCATTGAGTTAGTATTCCCTAGAATTTCATGTCATGAACTTAATATGAGGCTAGTTCATCTGTCTGCGTGCATATGACCGTCTGTCACAATTTGTTTGTGTTGACTTGCACTTGAGTTAAAGTTTTACATACAAACATACATATAATCACGTCTATATCCCTTGCGGGGTAGACAGAGCCAACAGTCCTGAGCGGACTGATAGGCCACGTTCAGCTATTTGGCTTTAAGATAGAATTGAGATTCAAATAGTGACAAGTTGCTAGCCTATCGCCTAAAAAAAGAATCTCAAGTTTGTAAGCCTATCCCTTAGTCGCCTTTTACGACATCCATGTTAAAGTTTTTACGTTCGGTTATCATCAACGTCAAAGCAAACGTAGGGATTCTACTGCAGAACATTGGCCTCAATGTATTCCACCTCGCTCTATTGCAGGTGACTTGCATCTTAAGGTTACCCCGCGAACTTCACCAGAACATCGGTCCATCTCGCGGGGTGACCATCTTGCCTATACGTGGTTATCTCTCAAGGACTTTTCTTAAGTTCCGTTTTAATCACCGTAAAAACAAAACCATTATACATAACTTTCTTTACAGTTCGTCTTTCACGGCTTATTTCCGCCAAAACTATACATCGTTATATTAGTAACAATATAAATTATCTGAAATTAGACATAGTAAATAATGTAAACACGTGTCTCAAACCAAAATTAAATTAATGAATTTAGATTAACATTCATCATTACTCGCTCGTCAAAATTAATGAACACAATCATTAGTATTTCAATAAAAATAGGAGGTCAGAGATTCCGTAATTAGAAAAGTTGGACGGGAAAAAAACGCCATCTCGCGGGGAGAAGGGGGAATTTTTAATTGGACATACAATACCGTACCGTGTTGTGATGACACTAAAGGGTTGGTTACACTGAAAGTGCAATAAGTTTGGCTGGATTTTTTAATGAAATTTTCAATACTAGGAATATAGGGCTTCCGATAGGCTTTTATGCCTCAGCCAGTTCTTGCCCGATGGTACCCATAGGTACCCGCACTGATATAACGGATATATATTATGGTTATTCATAATAAACATATGGATATAAACATGATTTAAACTTTTTTGCTTCATGTGAAAATCTAACTTACTTAATCACAAGGCCGATTAACCGGGATTTGTGACAGGAGGAAAAATAAGGTAGGTACCTTATTTTTCCTCTTTTTAATTTAAAATTATGTAAGAAAATAAAGACGTTATGTGAGCTAAAAAGCTGCAACAAGATTGATACGGGTATCTTAATCAATCTCAGGTGTGTGTGCTAACCCCTTAAATAAAGAAGTTATATATTATGTATATTACGAATTTTTACAAAAATATAAAAATGATGGCGTTTTATGGCGCATTTTATGTATGTATGTTTGCATGCACATACCTACATACACTCATACAAAAAATCACGCCTTTTTTCCTGAATGGGTTGGCAGAGACTACATCTTTCCACTTGCCACGATTTCTGCATACTTCCTTCGCTTCATCCACATTCATAACTTTCTTCATGCAAGCTCGGCGGTTTCGGGGACTTTAACTATGGCTTAGAAATAATAATTATTATGATACTGAAATGATACCAGTGATTTGACTATGTTTTTCTATCAGACAAAAAACAATTAAAGTGGTATTTAGATTGAATATTCTGAATATGTTTTTAGCTATCTAAAGAAATGAACATTTCTTTTTCATAACAAAAGACTTACCGTTCGTAAAAAAGTATAATCTTCTTAGTCTAACTAAATTTTCTAACTCCCACTCGTCCAGACATTCCGCCCAACTCGAAGAAATTTCATATAAATCGGCGTCCAAATTCTTTTCTATAGATATAGTTAAAACCCGGATATAAATTGGATAGGTAACAAGCAGGAACTGAGGCGTGATCACAAAATAAAGAGGGCATAGAAAAGTACTTGGTACTATATACATTCAAGTGAAATTAGGAACGGTGGTTTAGTCAGATTGCACTTTCAAATTTTTGCTTTAAAGCTACGTGTGAGCTATAAATATCGTTTATTCATACATTTTTTTTCATTACTGTGATATGAAATCGTCAAAGACTAAAGCAATATTTATTGAAATCAATTTTTTCTTGGTTTTGTTAACCTTGTTTTTAATTTGGCTCATAATTTACATGTTATGATGTGAACCAAAATTTGTAATAAAACTTTGCGTATTATATTTATAGTACAGTATATATACTGTACTATAAATATAATACGTAAAGTAATAAAATAAAATAAATAAATATAAATACAATATATTGTAGTATTTGCCTTGAGAGTTGCGGAGGAAAAATAGTTTTCAGTACTTCTTGTGGTGTAAGTAAGGGCCGTGTGTGACCGAGGCTTGGTTGGTGGTAGTTTTCTGTATATTCTTTAATGTGTGACGTAATGAACGGCGTACCTCGCATTCCTAGCCGAGACGTAGCACTGCGTTTATTGGATTTCGCTTCACTTGCGAAATTCACTTTCTTGATTTTATTGAATTTGGGAAGTTGGTCATTAAGTCATTATTTTCCAGTAAACTAATTTACTTCTGATACTTAATCAAAGTTTTATTATATTTCCATACATAAGCTTTCCATATAAGAAAGCGGATTTTACCTGACCTCGGCCCTAGACGGGGCTAATGGTTTTGGCAAAACAATCACTTTAAACATTTTAAAGTAACAACTTATAAAAATAAACCTTTAAAATACTGCAAAAATATTCTAATTTTCACTTACATTTCTTAAAAAAAAGTAATCAAAGCCACGAAATACACTAAAGATTACTTTATTTTTATGATTTTTAAAAAAAAATCTTTCTTTTGATAAGTATTATTTCTCACGGCTACCGAAGCTCGATCATTGACTATCACACTAGTTTTTCGCATTCGAATCCGTTGGCAAAACTCGGTATAAAATACACCCAATTACAATTTCGTTCGCTCGTGGTATGCTGCTAGTGGTTTGACTGGCTAGGTATCTATTCTCGAGTTCTCCCTAAACGAATTAACTTTGGACGGATCTGAGAGTGGTCTATTCTCAAGGTACTCGTTATTCGTTAAAAAAGAATTGGTTTGGCATCAGGTCGTGACAACATATTGTTATTATATCTACGTGTATAAAGTTTGAGTGAGGTAAATAATACTAATTGATTATTCTTTTCATAAGTACTTATGTTATCTTCCAAAAAAGATTTTGTTTGAATTTCTAAAATTCATTGAATATATATTTTGTTTATTTTCAGTTTGATGCTGTTTTGTATGTAACATGTAGGCCAAATTGATTGACTGACTGACTTCATTGGACTCCAGTTTTAAGAGCAGCAGTTCAAACTATAACCTAGAATATTGTAGAAACTAGTGCCTTGCCAACATTTTTGTACTACAACTTAAGAAATAAAATTCCAACCTTATTCCACTGCTAAACTCTTTACTTCTCTTAGCCATCATTTCATTTAAGTTTACCCAACAACAATTTCAAAACAATATTTTCCCAGCAAAGGTGTTTCCGACAGAACAATTATGAAAAACAAAAGAGTGCAAGAACGCTGGTTTTGTTCCGTTGAAACACATTTAATCACAGTTTAATCTAGTAGATTGCGTCTCTCTTTTTGGTGTGTTCTGTCATGTGCTCCAGGGTTTCGACACTTACGTGGTCTTTTATTTCATTACCACCAGCAGTTTCACCCGCGCGAATTAAACGCAATCTAACTTTTTAACCGTGATAAAAGAATGTCCTTTTCCAGATTACTATTTATATGCATGCGAAATTTCCTAAAATAACAAAAAAACAAACATACTTCCGCATTTATAAATTAAGTAGATAACACGTGAAAAGGTAACAAATAAACAAACTGACTTTGCATATATAATATTAGTTGGGATTAGAGAACGCCTCCGCACGCGTATATGGAAAATTTCTGTTCCCGTAAGAACTTTCCAAAATCCTCTCTTAGTCCTTAGGCTACATAAAATAAAAGGCCAAATTTCACATCTTCAGACCTAGCGTTCGTCGTAGCATTGGGCTGTTCGTTGATATCTATGATCGTATACGGTGATAATAATGATTAACTGACATTTTAATTCATCATCATCATATTAGCCGTAGGACGACCACTGATGAACATAGGCCTCTCATAATTTCATTTGCACCAAATCCAACACCATCACGATCATCAGTGTCGGTCCATCACGCGGGCGGCCGTCCCACACTGCACTTTCCGGTACATGGTCTCCACTCGAGAGCTTTTTGGCCCATTGGCCATCAGCTCTACGAAAAATGTGACCTGTCAAGTTTGCTGACCCGAGTTGCTATGTTGGTTACTTTCGTTTTTCTACAGATATGTTCATTCCTGATTTGATCTCGCAGAGAAACACTAGTCATAGCTCTCTCTAACTAAAATTTTACGATGTTAATAACCTTAAATGTTCCACATTCACAAAATCTCCTAGTAATTTCACTTCGTAGAATAAGGTCTTTCCTACTACTCATCCGTTATATTTCTATCTCAAATAACAAAGCATAAACTTTATTAAAAGTTATAATTCATCAGAGTTATGCATTGAAGCAAGCAATGCTCTAGTTATTTTTAAACCTATTCAAATGATAAAAACTTTCGAGCGTTCACAGAGTAGCGACGTCTAAAGTGGGTCGAATCAGAAGTTGTATGTGGATTGTAACTGAGTTCTGTTGCATTCGAGTCCCAAGGGCGTTGGTTCTATACGATTGAGTGTCTCACGCAAGAAGCAGTACTTTCTATTTATTAAGTTTTTTTTTGTTAAAAAATAACCTTTTTGGAGGAACCTTTAAGTTGATTTGTATTAGATTACTTTAAGAAAATCACAATTATTTGTTTTTGTGCGTCTTCTCAACGAAGGAGTCCAAGATCCACATATGACTACAATTAGGTGTAAGTCTTGTATTTACACAAAGCGACTATTTTGTCAGACCTCGAAAACCTTGTCAACACGGGAACCTAACTCAGTTTATATTTGTCAATCAAGGAGTTTGAAGCCTTTGGTGTTAAAACTGAAAATATCTCTTCTCCATAAAAAAATGCTCCCAAACTCCCCACTATAATATCATGCCGTTAAAAGCTTTCAATACCAAACCATATTAACGACTTATTACAGCTTTCCTCTTCCTTGCGGCGATAATCCCAATTACGTCTTCACCTCTCGAGTGTCTGATCCTTCAGCAGCTATCTATACCAAACCATAAGTACAACTCTTGAAATACCTTATTACCTAGAATTCGGACCGTAATGAAGTAGTCTAGCAATTGCCTACAGCCTGTAGCAGCCTGTAGCATACAAAAAACTACATTATATTATGCTGCCTACATTTATGGCAATATCCAGCCGTGTGTTAATCCTGGTTAAATCATGATCCAGGTTACATCTAAACCTGTAAAGAAGATCAGAGAGTGTGCTTTAAGACTATGATCCTGGATTTGCTTAGTCAGGTTTTCGTACAATATAACTCCCGTTTGATCTCCACAACCTTTGCAGGGCAACCTAATCCGTATAGGATAATAGTAAAGGTGCTTTAAATAAATATACCTTTTCCTTATTTATACATACATACATACATATGTCTTTATCCCTTACGGGGTAGACATAACCAACAGTTTTGAAAAGACTGATAGGCCACGTTCAGCTGTTTGGCTTAATGATAGAATTGAGATTCAAATAGTGACGGTTTGCTAGCCCATCGCCTAAAAGAAGAATCCCAAGTTTATAAGCCTATCCCTTAGTCGCCTTTTACGACATCCATGGGAACGGGATGGAGTGGTCCTATTATTTTTTTTATTGTTGCCGGGAACCACACGACACTTTCCATATTTATCAACTTACTAAAGCCTAGGTACACAAAGGACTTCATGATACTATACTGTCTACATCTGCAATATCGGGATGGGTCCAGTCGTGTATTCAAACAGCAAGGATTGTATCTGTATGCAAATTTGGAATGCATTGTGCGTCGCGTCAATGCAACTGGGGGGGACTTGCAATTGTACGCTCAGAAGTTAAATCGTGTCTAGTTTGTTTCGGCGCGTGCCGACGGAAAGGAAAAAAAAAGGTGTTGGCAACATATGTATGTTGTTGGGAAGTGTTAGGAATGCGAGTTTTTGGTTTTCAACCCTTGCAGTAAAAGAGGTTATTGGTTTGACTGTGTCTGAATTTATTCGATTTAAAAGTAGAAGTTATAGGTATTGCATTATCATTCGAAAAGGGTAAACGCCTGATTGCATCTTGATTATCTGGAATCAATGTTCCAAGGTTAAGTTTCACTTGCAAAGGTTGCAGAGGTAAGACGGGAGTCGCTTAATATAAAATGATGATTTAATAGAATTAATTAAAAATCAACATTATTTTATTAAACTGTTGTTTTATATTTTACATACATACATACATATGGTCACGTCTATATCCCATGCGGGGTAGACAGAGCCAGCAGTCTTGAAAAGACTGAATGGCCACGTTCAGCTATTTGGCTTAATGATAGAATTGAGATTCAAATAGTGACAGGTTGCTAGCCCATCGCCTAGAAAAGAATCCCATATTTGTAAGCCTATCCCTTAGTCGCCTTTTACGACTTCCATAGGAAAGAGATGGAGTGGTCCTATTCTTTTTTGTATTTGTGCCGGGAACCACACGGCACCTTTTTATATTTTTTTTTATATTAATCTTTTTAATATGTATAATTGTGAAGAATAAAAAAAATAATCTGATGGATGTCGTAAAAGACGACTAAGGAGTTGGCTCATAAACTAGAGATTCTTCTTTTAAATGATGGGTTAGCAACCTGTTACAATTTGATCTCAATTCTATCATTGAGCCAAACAGCTGAACGTGGCCTTTCAAACTTTACAAAATCGTTGGCTCTGTCTACCCCGGGAGGGATATATACAGAAGCCTTTCTAAAAATGCAATCGAGAACCCGTATAAAAAGAGTAAGCCAAATCTCCTTATTTACAGATAATAAGATATTTTAAACACGATTAAATTACCGAAATAACCTCCAAAGAGTAATTTCATCAAAAAGAAATCTCACAAAACAGTCATATTACAATTTGGCTTTGGCGGATCTGCGTTCTGCTCCATTCTGTGGCAAATTATCCTCGATGTAACGAACCGGATTACGGCTGTAATATCTCGGGAGAAAGTGATTTTTTGCCTTTTATCCCGACTCCTAATTTGAATGTATTACTGTGCGGTTTTGGTCGAATTTACTCGGCACGACAGCCATATATGTAGGCGTCGATGTACGCGATTTTGAAAATTTATTGAAGATATATCTATCGATTACTTGCTCGACGCTTTTGATCGAGTTAAACTCGCACTTACTAACTGTTATATGTCTTTTGCTCATCTTTGACTAAAACTAAACCTATCGTAAATATAATGCAGATAACTCTGGAAAGTCTATGAAAACCATAACTCAATTTTCGTAACGTAACAAACTGTTTTGATAAACACGTGAATTGAGCATCTAATTCCAACCAAACTGAATATAGATTTTTATAAATACTGTTTGTCACAATATTTCAACTCAGACATACATACCTACATAATACATTGCAGACCCAGACATACATATCTACATAATAAACACGTCACCTTGCAAAAAGACAGAGCCAGTCTTGAAAAGACTTAAAGGTATTATTAACATTCAAGTGTCACTATTTCAATTTCAATTTCAAATTCTTTATTGCATATCATAAAGTACATCAGTTAAATTACAATTCTGCTTATAAATAGGTACAATATGAACCCTGTTGGGCATCGCAATTACAAAATAATATGGAACGGCGGGCAGGCTTATGTCGACTAATGTGTTGAATATATCTAACAATAAAAAGTGTCGCATTATATTTGGAGAGAACATTAATAAGTAATACAAAATGAATATAATTTATAACATGTATTTAATTGATAAAAGTATATGTATGTATATAATAATGAAAAATAATTTAAATGTCAATATTTCTATCGTTTAAAAACTCGTCCAGTGTATAGTAGCATTTATCGGTCAAAAGTAATTTTAAGTTTTTAATAAATAAGTTCATATTTTCTTCTTTTCTTATGCAGTCAGGTAGGGCATTATAGATTTTTGTAGTCATCGCTAATGGGCCAGAATTTGAGATTACCAGTTTATAGCTAGGTGTAACTAATTTATTTTTCTGTCTTGTGGGATAACGCCGCGGTAAATTATCTTTTTTATTGTAGAATTCTGGGTGTTTTCTCACGAATTTACATGCCTCCAAAATGTATATTGAGGGTAAAGTCAAAATTTTTAGGTTTTGAAAGTGAGGTTTGCAGGTATCCGTCCCTTGAACATTATTTGAATTTTGCTAGCCCATCGCCTACAAAAAGAAAAGCTTATTAGCCATTCCCTTAGTGGCCTTTTACGGCATCAATGGAAGAGACATGAAGTGCCAGGAACCACACGGGACCCAGAACTAACTTATAAATAACCATCGTCTATGAACCATAAAGGCAGTTAAAATACAAATGCTTACTGCTTTTGTGAGTAAACTGACCACTGCAATGTGGCGGTTCAAATTAAAGTGTCAACCCACAAAGGCGACGCCAAAAGCGAGTTAGAAACGCAATATACAGAGTTAATAACTAGTGCATGCTGGATATCTAAATGCATATATAAATATGAACGTTGTACGCACCACAAAAGGACAGGTCCGTCTGAGTTAGACGTCATAAATTGCACAGACGTCGGAGCCTCGGTTTTTGTCTAAATTAAAAGCTGAAGCGACTTATTCATCACTGATATTTTCCTTGTTTTGTTTTTTTTTTTTATCTATCATCACTTGCTTCATTGATGTTCGGGAAGACTGCTTTTAAATGTAACCAAATCCCACTTTAGGTACCTTTATAATTATTATCTCGGACGTTTTGAATCATGTTACAATGATCCGCGATCATCGAGCGACATCGTTCGGTATAAAGGAAAGTAAAAGTTTAAAATCACATATTTTATTTATATTTTTATTCAATAAACATTCTGGCTATTTAAATTGTTTTTGTAATTTTTTAGTAAGAGGCAGGTTTTGCTTGTAATAAAACAATTAATTATAAGGCAAACGCTTATGATTTAGACCACAGAATAACATTTTCAGTAGAGTCC
This sequence comes from Amyelois transitella, assembly GCF_032362555.1. Classification (NCBI taxonomy): domain Eukaryota; kingdom Metazoa; phylum Arthropoda; class Insecta; order Lepidoptera; family Pyralidae; genus Amyelois; species Amyelois transitella. Next base: position 3,000,643 of record NC_083506.1, on the reverse strand, counting down.
GGAGAGACGGTAAATAAAATAATTTAATAGTTTCCGAAAAGATGAGAGCTTGTATGTTGTCGAGGCTGTGTAGTACCTGGGTTATTGCGAGATGTTTTTTTTTGTAAATAACATTACATTCTCTCTGTCTGAAGCAGTTTGTTATATTTTTTTATCCAAATAGTTTCATATCAAATTCAAACCAATAATAAGATACTCTTGTTCGTCTGATGCTCATATGTAGTGTGAGTCCAAGCATCCTATAATAAAATAAGTACTGACGATAACCGATGCTGACAATAAATTATCTTTTTCCTCCTGGCTTTAGTGCCGGTTGCATTCACACCACTCTGTAGCCCAGGGTATGCCTTGGACCATGGATCCTGGATTAGATGAGTGAAGTTTTTACACGAAGCGGCTACCGTTTGACCTCCGCAACCTTTGCAGGGAAACCTAACCTGTATTACATACATCATGGTTACACATCCAGTTGCCTGAATGTGCAGGTTTCCCTACGATGTTTTCCTTAACCGTAAGGGCATCGGTTAGAATTCAAACAAATGTACATAATTTCATAAAATCATTCATCACAAACACGTCTGTCATGATTTGAATTTCAATTTATATATTGGTATAGATAAGCCAAACAGCTGAACATGACCTATCAGTCACATCAAGACTGTTGGCTCTACCTACCCCGCAAGGGACATAGACGTAATAATTTTACATACCTACACTAGCTTGCTCAGTGTTACTGCATCTGAACAGTTTCAAAAGTAATTTCAATAGTATAGAGCAAAGTAAGCGTTAACTCATTCACTACACCCCCCTTCAATAAGGCTTTAGACAATGTAGTCACCGACGCATTATGCCCGCGAATTGGAAATAATAAGCAAACAAATTGCGAATGCACCGCTGCATTATCATACCCGAACCTTTGTTTGCTAAATTTATATGATACGATCAGATTACGACGTTTTTTACCGATCAGATCAGCGGGGCTAGTATGACACGCACAATGTTGTTTTTATCGCGAGATAAACTATCTGCCGTGTGATTTCCGGCACCAATACGAAAAGAATAGGACTGCATCTCTTTACCATGGATTTAGTAAAAGGCGACTAAGGGATAGGCTTTTAAACTTGTAATTCTTCTTTTGAGGCGATGGGCTAGCAACCTGTCACTATTTGAATCTTAATTCTATCATTAAGCCAAACAGCTGAACGTACTACCTATCTGTCTTATGAGTCTATTGACTTGGTCTACTCTGCAAGGGATATAGACGTGATTATATCTATGTAAACGATCGCTGTTTCGCTTTGTATTATGACGAGACAGCGCTAGCGCGATAGCGCGATCAAAACGTCGTGCTAGCCCGTCGTCTGATGTATTTGAAAGATTCAGTCGCAATTCGTTGTTGGTATAGCAGCTCACTTTTCGTAGCATTCATAGTCGACTGTTCGCGAATAAGAATTGAAGACAAATTTTACCACTTCTTCTTTTGTCGGAGATTTTAGACATAGGTACATAGGTATTAAAACGTGACCAATAAGATCTTTTATTCGGGTTGACGGCAAGTTGGTGTCCACCATACGCGATTTTTACGACTTAATTAATAAAGCATTAAATGAACTTATAACTATAATTTATCTCTTACAAAATAATTTATAAATAAATAAATATATACGAAACACATAACACAGATTGAGTTAGACCCGAAGTAAGTGCGAGACTTGTGTTACGAGATACTAACTCAACGATACTGTATTTTTTAATAAATACTTAAATATGTAGATAAACATCCAAGACCCAGGCCAATCTGAAAAAGTTCTTTTCTCATCATGCCCATTCGAACCCGGAACCCCTGGTGTCACAGACAAGCGTACTACCGCTGCGCCACAGTGGCCGTCAATTATTAACTATAAATTACATATGCCTTTTGTTCCGACTACTATACCATAGCTCACTCTGAAAAAAATCGTGTCGGCTGCTATAAATCGTACGTTTCCAAACGCCAAACCACTTTCGCTCCGGCGACTTAACGCCAATCAGGGCTTTGCGACACCCAATACAGACTGGCGTGGATTAATTGAATAAATTTGCATATAATCACGCTAACATTTCCATTTGTTTCGTATTAAACGGTAGCTACGAGTAATTGGTTTGCGAACGCGACTGCAATTCAGGATCGGTAGGTGTAATGTTATTTTTTTTCAGATATTAAAAAAATATATAGAAAATAAAGTGTAAAAGTTGTCTTTTATTTTCAGTTCAACTTTAGGCACTTTTTAAGTGATGGGCTAACAACCTGTCACTATTTGAATCTAAATTCTATCTTTAAGCCGAACGTGGCGTTCCAAGACTGTTGGCTCTGTCTACCCCGCAAGGGAATAGACGTGATTATATGTATATGTATGTATTCAACATTAGGCCGTGCCGTGTGGTTTTCGGTACTTTAGTATAGGAGCACTCCTTTTTATTCGGAAAAGGTGACTGAGGGAAAGGCTAATGTACTTGAGACTATTTTTTGTACGCGATGGGCTAGCAACTTATCACTTTGAACTGTGATTGTTTACCGCGATCGGGCTGAAGATTTCACACCTTTATACACTGTGTCAATCAAAACCAGTCGACATTTATGCTGTATGGTCCCGGAGCTTTGTGTTACTGCATCTTTTTGTTCTGTGACGTAAAAAATGACTAAGAAAATTTGTAGTTTTGTCGCTCACGGCAGAACCACTCAGTCACTCACTCCGAACCATTAACAGAGTTGGTTCACTCAGAACGCACAGTTCCTGTTGGATTTGCTACTAAACGTTAACTATTAAAGCGAAGTCACGAATTAAAGATAGTTTTACCAATACTTCATAGCTACATAGTTTGGTAGTTATATTTAGATTTAAGTGATGTGAAGTCAATAAATAACACCTTGTATCCAATTTTGAAAATAAATCTATTCTATTCTATTCATAAAATTTAATTTCTGACAAAATAATATAGACATTGTAAAATGAAACTGAACATTTCATAACGGGCCGGCTCCCTCTGCCACCGTTTAACAACTCATTTGAGTTTCAGAATAGAAGCGTGATTATGAATAAATTAGTTACAGTTTTCCTAGTCCGTTTGCAGAGAGAGCGAGACGGCAACAGTTAAAGCAGACCGGCTATAATTGTAAAATCGCACGTTTTGTGTGTAAATTAACGCAACGCTGAAAATTATATTGATCGATTTCAAATAAATATTGATTTGATGAAGTAGCATCGTTTTTCTTGGATCCTATTTGCTTCTAGCTTGCTCTCAACTGCATATGAAATACATATATGCTTATTTTTGCTTTATTCTGAATGAATAAAGGAAAATAAGTATGCGGGGATCATGGCAAGTAAAAACGGACAAGAGACATTATGTAGGTATCTTATTACTAATAAAAATGAAAAAGTAAATAAGGATGTGTAGGGCGTGTGTTGTTACTCTTTCATACTTAATCTGTTGGACGGATTTTGGTAAATTTAGTACACGGGTAGAAATTAACCATTAATTCATTCATATTCTAAATTAATACTAAATAAGGATAAAAGAACACCATGATGATTAAGCTGAAGTGGACGGAGCTTATAACACGAAGAACGGATAGTTGATGGCGCCTAAAATGGATATTGGGTGGTATAGTGGACTCAGAAGATAGCTGTGCCATCTCGCCTTAATTGATATAAGGAAAGTGGCCCAGGTATCTACTGAACCGTATGTACAAGCGTAACAGCATCAAATCACTCTTACTACCTCAAAAGAACATAATATGGACGTAGAATTAGGACTGATCAAGATGGAGATTTGGACTAAGCATATTCTTTTGGAGAATCTCTAGCAACAGACTTAGAAATTAACACCAGCAATATCAGCTTCCTTAATAAAGTTTATTAAACGTCGAGTCTCAGGGGATATCTTTCTCTGTGTACATTTTTTTCTTAAGATTTTTTCCTCTGTAACTGATACTCTTGGTCTCGTCTCCCTGCCTTCCATAAATCCACCCTCTTTTTAATATTTTGTCGCCTGCCGGCAATTTATCTCTCGTTTTATTTACTAGTACCCTTAATGAGCTCTTTTGTCACCTTTTAATGTTTTATATTCCAAGAAACTTGGGAGTTTCCAATTCGTTATGAAATTGTTTCACAAATTGTCGACTCGCCGTTTTAATATTAGGCTTGATTGGTGATTACACGACATGAAATTGAAATTCACATAAAATTCTCAGTTGACTTTGTTTTTGAAGTTTGATTCTCTCTTTATTATAACGGAGAATTTCTAATTGCCCTCTGACTTCTATAAACGTATTAATGTTAGCCGTATTCAAATTTTCAAATTCAAGATGGCTGCTTTTGTGTGTCACATAGTCTATATGCCTATATAAGTTCTTATTCGTTCGTTGCCCCGTAACATAATCTAAAGTATCAATAAATGGAATAATCATATTCTGCCAAAAACTCTGTCAAAACAATTTAAAAGAAATAATGAAAATATGCCGTGTGGTTTCCGGCACCAATAGAAAAAAGAATAGGACCAATCCATCTCTCTCCCATGGATGTCGTAAAAGGCGACTAAAGGGTAAGCTTATAAACTTGGGAGTCTTCTTTAGGGCGATGGGCTAGCAACCTGTCCCTATTTGAATTTCAATCCAATCTTAAAGCCAAATAGCTGAACGTGGCCTATCAGTATTTACAAGACTGTTGGCTTTGTCTACCCCGCAAGGGATATACGCGTGATTATATCTATGTATGAAAATAACAGTATATACTCTTATTTCGGCGACAATAAAAATTGTACATTTATTGTCATATTGCCTCAAATTGAGGATTATGTCTATTAGGGAACGTCAGTGTCCAGTAAGCTTTCTTTCACGTGGCCGGATTATATCGGCAGCATGTTTTATTTCCTGAGATTGTTCATATTTTCCTTTAATAAAGATAATCCGTGGACGTAAAATGTTGGAAATAAGTATAGAATATTATGCGTAATTATAAATATAATTGCAATAACCCAAAAGGAGTAAACAACACATTCAATAATTGTGTCAGTCGTGGCAAAGTAAAATAGAACTACTCCGTCTCTTCTCGATGTTGTCGTAAAAGGTGACTATAGTCTAGAGTGAAATAACTAAGTGTCAACGCATCAACTAGTAACAGGCCCTTGGAAAGCACGGGAAGAATTTTGCGAAACTGAAAATCTATAACAGATTTTTTTTTATTTAACACAAGCGTAGCCGTATGCAAAAGCTGTTTCATTATATTCTAGTTTATTACAAATTAAATAACAATATGTTAACTGCCCTATTATAAGGGCGTCTACCTTATTTGCGGCTAGCACATATTGTTGAAAATCCGCCGAAATTTTCATAATAATTCAAAGCTATGTTAATTACATTACACATTCGAAACTAAGCTAACTGAAGCAAATGCGTGCCAGTTAATTACCGAATTTACAGATATCATAACAGAGTTTAATTATAAAGGTATATTAATAACGCAACAGTGAAATTTAGACTTTATGTACAAAAAGGTTAACTTGCTTTTTGTTTTGCGGTAACAACCGATGCTTTGTAGCATTTTATTTAAAACAAGTAACTTTAATTTGGTAATATTTTAAAATTATTTTTTATTTTATTTCGGTAAAATACCCAATAAGCGCTTGGCTTAAGATAATATCCATAACAGCTGCCTAAACAAAACGTTCACCCAAAAATTATCAGGCTTTTAAAAATATCTTTATAACCTACTTACTTTCTGAGCACAGATAAGCATTAAAATCGGAGTAAACATATAAATCTTCACTCTATGTGAAAGAGTTTACATTATCTATATCTAATATTAAGAAAAAAAAATGTGTAATATTGGAGGACCATTTTTATCTAATGTGGAATAGTCGCTTACTCGTAATGACAGGTAATTGTGTAAGTGGACTGAATCCAAGTTATATTTAAATGGCTGCCTTGGTAGTTAATTAATAAATACTTAACTCCCACTTTCCAGCTCTCAAAGCACAATGAACTACCTCAATCTAATCAATAATGAGCATGTCGTTCTCGATAGCCTATTATACATACATACATATAGTCACGTCTGTATCTCTTTTGGGGTACACAGAGCCAACAGTCTTGAAAAGACTGAATGGCCACGTTTAACTATTTAGCTTAATGATAGAATTGATATTCAAATAGTGACAGGTTGCTAGCTCATCGCCTAAAAACCCAAGTTTATAACCCTATCCCTTAGTCGCCTTTTACGACATCCATGGGAATGAGAAGGAATGGTCCTATTCTTTTTTTTAATTGGTGCCCGAAACCACACGGTCTCCTCATATACTTATGGTTTCATACATATTATCACGTCTCCCTTCTCTCCTTTGTGTGGTAGACAGAGCCAATTCTATCACTAATCCATACAGCTAAACGAGGCCTGTCAGTGTTTTCGAAACTATTGGCTCTGTCTGCCCCGCAAGGGATATAGAAGTGATTATTTATGTATGTATGAAGCGAAATAATTATGCAGCGACCGTGGAGGTATCTGATAAAGTGGAAAAATAGCCTCTGCTTACAACTCCGGGATGTATTCATGTTAAATCAAACGTTATATTTTCAAATTATATTTTTCTCATATATACATATAGTCACGTCTATATCCCTTGCGGGGTAGACAGAACCAACAATCTTGAAAAGACTGAATAGCCACGTTCAGCTATTTGGCTTAATGATAGAACTGAGATTCAAATAGTGACAGGTTGCTAGCTCATCGCCTGAAGAAGAATCCCAAGTTTGTAAGCCTATCCCTTAGTCGCCTTTTACGACATCCATGGGAAAGATATGGAGTGGTCCTATTCTTTTTTGTATTGGTGCCGGGAACCGCACGGCACATATTTTTCTCACACTACTTAAAAAACTAGGCGTAATCCAACTTGATAGCGGAAACATCATCAATTTACATAATGAATCCGGAACCGGCTCGGTGACACGGCTTAAACGGATTACGTTAACCGGATCCGGCAGTTTCGGATAGACAGTACCTACATTTATTTTGTTAAGTGCCGGTGGTTCAATGAGATTTATAGTAAAAAAGATTCTTTAACAAAATTTCTTTTCTTTTAAGTGAACTCAATGCTTTGCAACTGACACCTGAGAATGTATGTGAAAATGTGTATTATTTAGAGGAAATGTATTTTTCATGTAAAGATAAATTAGACAAAGATGAAGCAAAAATATATACAGGCTTTGTGAAAAAATGTCTTTGTTTTCAGGGAAAATGCATGATTATTTCAGATTTTATTAAGATATAAATATAAATTAATTACTATGAGAATACACTGAAATAAAAGACTTAAACATTGAAAGCGTTGAGACAATTTCCTGTTCTAAGGGCCTAGTTATATAAATTAAATTTATTACACCAAAATTTTTCAAACTTCATAACTTTTCAAGCATAATATCAACGTTCGATCGGCCCTAAAAATCTCACGAAACAACTCAACCGCAAAAGGAAAATATCTCAATATTTTCTCTAAAAATAAATCTTGAGCCAATCAATAACTCCCCTAATTTCAATTAGTACTGAATGCACCTTGCTCACTCCGAAACCTCCCCGTATCAAATCTCCCAGAGTTACCTTAAACGATTGGGGATCCGCCACTAAATGAAATCCTGGCATAGAGGGTGGGTAATGACGATTTCATATAACACGGCCCTTGAATAGTAATTTTTATGATGGAATTGGATCACAAAATGACAGGATTTAGTATAAAGCGGTTTACTTTTTGATTACACATGTTTGGAATTTCGATTTTAATATTCATAAATGGTGTCTGTGATAGAAAAAAAGTTTCTAGTTCAGCTTAGGATGATCAAAGTTAGACACACTGATATTTTGACAATAGATTCGTAAATAATTATTAATATTGCCTAGGTATAACGAACAGTACCTATAACTTATTCATCCTTACTGGCTAGTTAGAGCCAAAACTCTTAAAGCCTCGAAACCAACATAAATGGCTTCTTTTGTCAAAAAAAAACAACGCATCGCGTCTGCTATTCTTTAAGAAGTCTGTACATTATATAATATTCATCCTCTTATTTGAGCAAAGGTAACAAAAACGGCAAAAGCTTTTCAGACGTGTCAATCCGCCGTGTAATTTTGGGGTACAAAGGCCTCATAGTGAGGTGCGAGATTTGCCAAGCAAATTGGACGCTGAGCGGGGTGGACGACGTAATCGGCTTATGACAGCTCGGACTAAGCTGTGCGGAGAGATAATAAGGTTTGTGGAATACGTAAATGTGTACATTACAAAATAGGTTTTTTAGATGTTGTTGAATGTGTGAAAATTTAAAGATAAATAATTTTCATTATTTAAAAAGTTCAGATCAGTTCCTGAAACTTTTTTATATTACAAGTTTCCAAAATTACGTCTCCTATATAATCTCTATATACACATCTACGAAAAGCGTTGGTGGCTTTGGAAATCCAAATATCTATATATAAAAGAGGAAACTGATTGATTGACGGACTAAATTACATATCAACATATAAACCAGATCGTTGACGCCAGAGATTTGAAATTTTACATGTAAGCTGCAAATCTATGTGGTCTTGGGGTGCACTAAGGTTTCCTGAAATTTCCGCTAGAACGGATAATAATCGTAACGGAATTCTTTACACCTACATACATATAATCACGTCTATATATATACATTGCTGGGTAAACAGAGGCAACAGTCATAAAAAGACTGAAAGGCCACGTTCAGCTGTAGGTATGTCTTTATCACGCAACTTATTTATAATACCTACCTAGAATCCTTCAATTAGGGATAATCTTACAATGAAGCCTTAATTAGCATCTCAGATATTCCTAGTCTTCACTTATTAGCCCTGCAATTTGGTAGTTGTCTTTGTAGGAATGCCTTATTATCAACCCATTGCTTTCCCTTTGAAGGGACTATGTAGTTTTAATCAGCAAATGTCATTTTCTCACTGCTTATAATGCAAACAGACCGATTCGTAGTATTACCTTTGTATTCTGATGAGTAATAATAGTCCTGTGCAAGATACTGATGTGAATTAGTAATGAAGTGTTGACTGGACGAATTGTTTATTATGAAAGCAAAATGTGAGAAATTGTTGGTTATGTGTGTATTGACATGTAAGCAGCGCTGGAATAGTTAATAAGACGTCTAAAGTTATATCTTTTTCTTCACAGATTTTGATTTTTCTTTCTGAATTTTTTATTGTGTTTATACTTAAGAGTAAAATCAAGAATTTTTTGTTAATTTTTATTAAACAGTGTGTTAGCACTATCACTTTTTTGAATTTCAATACAACTTGGAAAAGTGATGACAGAACTAATTAACCTAGTGCGGTAAGCAGACAGACGATTGACATAATTGTAACATGTCACTTAATTGTGACAATCATAAAGACGAAATCGTTAAAAGGTTACAAATATGAAAATAAGAGATATATAGTGTGATCATAAAAATCTATTTTAGATCAGAATGGTCTAGCGAAGCTGAAGAAACATCATTTCAGGACAAGATATTAAAAAAAAACATTTTTGTAATCTTTCTAATTCAATAATACACCATGGCAAACATAACAAATATATTCCACCAACATACGTATAACCGGACCAAACTCAACATAGCCACAGCATAATAAAGTTTCATTGTAGTGGGCTGGCCAGCTAAATGCACAGGGTGTCATGTTATTTACCTAATTCTAGCTAATGGTTCATTAAGGCTCTAATTTACAGCACGAATACTACTCCGTTGTCCGACATTTAATTTATCGGCTCTGGTTAGTGGCTGGTCGTTTGTTTGGTTTTTAATGCAAGTTTGTGATAAACGCAGTCTAGGAATAATGCATTTTGTGAATCATTTTTATGTTTGCGGTTTAGTCTCATACGTTCATTGTATTCATTTCATACTTTATGTTCGGCCTAATGTGATAGAAGTGTAAAGTATAGTGGCATAATTTTTATTCTTTAAAAATATGATTCCTAGAGAGGAAAATGTGAGTCGGAATTAGATATTATTATTACTAAAATTTTCTTTTTTCATTTACTGTAATGTTCTTTGTATGACGTAATTACTGAGCTTTTTAAACATGTGCAAATGAGGAGACGATGTTAAATCAACATTGGTTGGTAGATTAATGGACATAGTACGATGCTAATGAATTAGCTCGACCTGTATGGAAAACTCTAATAATACTTTTTAAAGAATGGCTCTCAGATGACACCAAAAACTAAGCATTCTATCTAATCTAACCTAATAAACTTGGCAGCTAAACAATTAACTACAAATCATGCGGACCGGACACTCGTACCGAGCACGCATCGATACATCCTCTTGCATCGAGTACCTACATCGTATATTATCGATAACAGCTCTCACGACTCGAGTGTGGGACCGATACACGGACCAGTAGTTAAGGACTCTATACATGTGACGGGTAAATCGTTTCATATTTATGGATATAGTAAGTCATGAACGTGCCGTGTGGTTCCCGGCACCAATAGAAAAAAGAATAGGACCACTCCATCTCTTTTCCATGGGTGTCGTAAAAGGCGACTAAGGGATAGGCTTATAAACTTGGGATTCTTCTTTTAGGCGATGGGCTAGCCACCTGTCACTATTTGAATCTCAATTCTTCTCAAGACTGTTGGCTCTGTCTACCCCGCAAGGGATAAGGACGTAATTATATATATGTATTTATGTATGAACATGCTTAACTGAATTAAATAAAAACATAACAAATGCTCATAAATATTTGTATATACTACGAGTATAACAAAAATGACGCATTGAAAGCTAAAACTACGTACTAAATAGATAACTTTTATATAAAGGTTCCTTTATGCACTTATTATTTGACCATGAGTCTTCTTCTTTCTCCATTTGCAGTCTATTTCGACAAGACTCTAATACATTCCACCGTGTTTTAAGGCTTATTCAATATATTTCAAAATCAACAAAAACATCTACTTTAATAAAATAAGTGATCCCAGTTTATTCCGCACAAACAAACCAGCTCTGGATAGAGGAAGCAATAATCATAAAGCGCTGCAAATTTCCTGCTTCCAGCTTATTCCTGAATGGCGGCCAAGTGTTATTTTCATATTATGCTTAGCTATTAATGTCGCTTTTAATCCTTTGCTCTTTTGAATTAAAATCTTTCTATTTAGCTGTTTTTTTTTTTTTTTTGCTGGAGAAAATTGTTTTTATGGCATATGGTAGTTTAGAATATTTCTTTCAGATGGATTTCGTAAAAGGCAACGAGGGTTTCAATTAATCTAATGCAAGCTTCTAATAGACAGCACTTTATGTGTTTCAAAAAAATCTGGAAAATATTATTCCCGCCATCGCACAACCAGATCATCCAAATAACTCTCAATTATTTATATTCCTATTGACTTTGATGATAACTACATTCTGAAATTACAAAATCCGAACTCGTTACTTCTAAAATTAACCATGTAATTGCCTTATTTAGTTTGAAAATTTTCCTTGAATCCTATCTGTGATCACGCCAAGTCTACCGCGCCTGGGGCCAGGTCTTCATTGAATATGCATGAATCCCAACAACAGGGCGAGCATTGGCTGCGTCAACAGCCGACGATCAACTGAGGGATGATCTGTTTGGTCTTAATTATGACTTGTCCTTTAATTTGAAGAGCCCTTACTAACTTTTGGGACTATACGTACAAACGCATACATTACGCCCTTTTACCAGAGAGTTATAGATAGACTACTTCTGCTTACTACAACAAACTTCTTTTGCTCCGTCCACATTCATAACTCTCTTTATGAAACTTCGGTTGTTAAGGATCCTCTTGACCTGACCTTTCACCAGGATGTCCCTGATTGGATACGTTCATCTCGTTTCTACTACATCATTCTTATCTTTTATATTTGCATAGTCAATCTGTTTTCATTCATTCTTACGACGTGTCCAAACCATAATGACCTTTTTAATTCAGCACTCAATAAAAATATTGATGTAAAATAAGAAAAAATATATTATTATCTTAATTTATTTTTTGAAATTGAGTGAATGGATAAGGAACAGCGTGATAAGGGAATGTTGTGATGTGAAAGAAGATGTAGTTACAGGAATAGAAAAGGGTATGTTAAGATGGTTCGGTCATGTGGAGAGGATGAATGAAAGCAGGTTGACTAAGCAGATATACAAGGAGAGTGTGGAGGGAAAGGTCGGAGTGGGAAGACCTAGACGAACGTATCTTGATCAAATTAAGGACGTCCTGGTAAAGGGTCAGGTCAAAAGTACCCGAAACCGCCGAGCTTGTATGAAGAGAGTTATGAATGTGAACGAAGCGAAAGAAGTATGCAGAGATCGTGGCAAGTGGAAAGAGGTAGTCTCTGCCTACCCCTCCGGGAAAGAGGCGTGATTTTATGTATGTTTGTATGTATGTATGTGTATTATCTTAATGAGAGTTAGAAATACTTTTTAGAGTATTTTCATAATTGATTTGAAAATGTTATTAAAATAACAGATAAAATTTTTAATTACATTTTAAATTGTTGGTTTTATAGTTTTATGGGTAAATTTTCTTGTCAAATGCCTCTTCATACTTTCATGCCACTTCATACTTTGCCATTGTCTGGCAATTCTGTTCTGTTTTGTTATTTGCATCTTTACTTCCTTGACTTCCTTCCTATTCCTACAGTTCTTAAAGTTTAACGCCTTCCGTCGCTGTCCCTGTTTATTGCAATATTATGCAATTGCGGGAATATCTTTCATACCGTGCAGTTATATTCATAGTGAAATTGCATCTAAATATGTCTTCAACCCTAGGCCGACAACTTTAGACGTCAACTGCACTCTTACTAGACACCAACAACACCTTATGGCATCTAGGCATTCCGCTTCTAAATTAAACTCCATTTATATGTCTATACATAATGTTTTTAATTAAGGTAAGTGGTTTATATTTACCTAGGCTTTCGGATTTTCTATCAAATACAAATGTATATATATTCACGTCTATATCTATTACGGAGTAGACAGAACAAACAGCCTTGAAAATAATAACAGGCCACGTTTAGCTGTTTGGTTTAATGATGAAAGTTGAGGTCCATAGTGTTCATAGTTTCTGACTATTTAAATTTAGCATAAAACGTTGCGACGTTCACTAAAATTAGAATTTTAAAACATATAATACATGTTTTATATGAGTAATTTCTATAACATTAACACAATGACACACTTAGAGTCCATCTAAATCCCACTAATAAAAGCATAGAGGCGTCCATAAATTCTCTTAAGGCTATAAATAATGGGAAATTGCCCACCCTTGTCACAGGGTATCAAATAGATATACTGAACACGTCACGGTACTGTTCGTGTTGGCTCCTGAAAGTTGATCCCACGTATCTCTATAAAAATTACTCTATTTAAGAACTTATTACAAAAAAAACTTTGGATATTCTATCAGACGATCAGCCTGGCAATAGAACTCGTAACTCTGTCTACCCTGCAAGGAATAAAAGCATGATTCGTGTGTGTGTAAAAACCCACATTTTCATTGTCCAATTATTTAAAAATTTATTCCTAATCAGCATTATTTACCACAATCCTTGCACACTTTATATTTATCAATCTTTTCAGGACCTTAAGATTCTTTTATTAAGATCTACAAAGTAACAAATTTTTCGAATATCTGTATTCGAAAAATTTTTCTCAATTATTTATGCAGCGAGTTGAAGAAAAAAACAATAACATGGTAACAAATAAGTGGTGCCAAGGAGAAGAATTTACAACGGGTCGTCTTATTTGTAAACATGCGTATAATAGCGGGATTATGTTAGCAAGTGTCGTAATATACCCATATTTTGGGTTTGACTGTCAACAATTTGTCACATCACACATAATAATATTACTCGGACATTACTTTATATTACTTTGAAGCCAGTTAGAAATAAATACAATTATTGTATAAATATTGCGTTTAGAATTGAATAACTGGCATCACTAAATGTTTCGACTGGATATAATCGTAGATATTATGTCAAAGACCTCCATTAAGAAAGGATTTTGAAATGTTTTGAAATGGTTAATTATTTTGATCTGAACAAACATCTCCTTTTTCTTCTCCAACTTAGCGTCTTGAAATAGAAAAACTACTCGATATCAAACCCTAATGTTACTATGATAACGGAAAATTGGAGTTTAAAGTCCAAGGATCAATCCGTGGTCTATATACTCAACTTTTCTGTAAAAGTTTTACAAGAATTTATCAAATGTCTGTATCAAGAGTCTGTCTTTTGTTATCTCTTCCAGTTAAAAAAAGAACAATCTTAAACATGAACTACATTTCTACAATTGTGAAATCATTTCTTCGTAATCAATCATTAAAATCCTCAAGATATCAGCAGGTCATTAATCAAGAAACTTTGTTTTTGCATCGCGGTGCCTAATGACGAGGAAGGCGCCTACAAGTTTTACTTCATTAATATAACGATAAACAAATTTGCTGTTTTGATATAGTAGGCGTTCTTGTTGTTGTTTTGCACTGTTTACGCTGTTACTAGACTAAGGGATAATTCTAGTTATTTACTATCCCGCATCGCGAAATTTTCTTCAAATCCTCACTTATTGTACACCAAGGCTACATAGGAAACCTACCAAATTTCGAATCTTTAGACCTAGTTGTTTGGGATGTAGGTTGATATGTCGGTCAGTCTCTTTAAATAAAATGGTCTGGAAAGTTTTAGTCTTAATAAGTGACTCAATTGCGAAAAGGTGAAGTATTGGAGTACCAAAATATAACAACACTCTTCAATCCATTTGATTAAAAATTTAAAATCGTTGAGTTTGTGTTTCATAATAAAAGTATCTAATTTATTATGGTGAAGTTAGCTCAACTTAAGTGGTGGCCCGTATATTTGAAAATGCTGCAGTGTAGTTTGTTCCGCCACTTCTTCTTCACATGCGCTTTGGAAGCGGTAGTAAATATAATTAGATTTAAGTGATGTGATGTTAATAAGTGATACCTTGTATCCAATTTTGACAATAAATCTATTCTATTCGTACAGATGACAGTATTTAACCGATCGTGGTACAAAATCTCCTGGTGATTGTAAACTACTGAAAACTGCTCAGCAAAAATATTATCTGATAAAAAATATCATCATCTATCCAGCTTATCGACGGTGATGAAAAATTCACAAACTATTTACTTTGTATCGAACAGAAATCCTGTGGTAATCCTGCGCAGCCCCAGGGCCTGTACGTGCGACCTATTACCCTGTACAGAATAAAGCCGAGTGTACATTACCATTTTTATAGCGGTTTGTCTGCGTATTATGCAGATTGCCGCTCGTCGCGCAACGACTAAGGAGTTAGAATTAAGTTACGAGTGACAGCGATTTTAAAAATAAAACATTTATTTTAAAAGCAATAAGTAATGCAAAAAGTAAATAAATATTATTATGTTTCTTGAATCTCAATTCTATCGTCAAGCCATACAGCTGATGGTGGCATTACAGTCTGTTGGCTCTATCTAACCCGTAAGGTATATTGAAAGACTTGAATATATAAATGTATGTATGTGAACGATTAACGAATGTTTATTTGAATAAACATTCTAGCAGTTAAGTATTTTTGTTCTTTTAAAGTTTACTTTACGTCCGTAAGATGAGAACAGTGCACGTTTTTCCGTTCGTTCCGTTTCGTCCACATTATTCTGAAGAGCATGTTTTTTTTTTTCTTTTAATAATAAAAAAAAATACGTGGTATTTTTTTCAAACTAGTTATGTGGTATACCATAACCTGGCACAGACATTAAGGATGACTCAGGTAAATTAATTTGTATTTGTACGCTGTAATGACAGAACTTATTCATTCCAGTCTTTTATTTTATTTTATCCGATGGTGGCCTTACAGTCTTTCGAAGACTGTTGGCTATGTCTGAGCCGCAAGGGATATAGACGTGATTATATGTATGTATGTTATTTTATTGTTTAAGAATAATAATAAACCCAAGATACTCTTCGCTTATGTTTCCAAGTTACAAATAATTCATTATGATTCTCAAATAACCTATCCCAAAGAAGACGAGTCCTGTTAAAGCTCTCAATCGTTAGAGATAATTACACTGCTTGTAACTTGCACCACAGTCTAATGTGTTCTGAAAGCGAGTGTCGTGCTAATCTATGCAAACCGGGTTTAAGATTGACTTGTTTGTAGGGCGCTGATTACACGGGACACTCGTTTGGGACCTAATTCGGCTGGGGGTGCAGTAAACAACGAATTTTCATGTCAAACATCTTCGTTTTCAAGTTTGTACAAACGACATGTCTATCTGTTAAAGACACGAGGAATTTTACTTTTTATTTACTTTCGTAGTCTTTTTTATTTTAGTTTTTTTTTATATAAGACTTATAAACTGGATATTCTTGTTTTAGGAGATAGGATAGCAACCTGTCACTATCTGAATCTTAATGCGAGTATGAAGTCATCCAGCTTTACGTAGCCTTTGATTTTTTGTAAGACTGTTAGCTCTGTTTAGAATATATAATTACGTAATATATATGTATTATTTACCTTTCACCCGAGGGAAACCTCTCTTACCTACGTTCAAATAATTTACTAATTTCAAATCTCTAGGCTCTTGGTATAACAGTCAAATGTCTTTTTTACAATAAAACAAAAGACAAGAGGTACGAAGATAAAAATATCGTTTAACAAATATTGTAGGTCTAAAAAAAGCTGACGAAGATTGATTTTTGAATAAGAATAAATCTTAACTCCACTGTGGAAAAACAATAACAACTTTAATAAATTCAAATCCACGATCATACAATTGAAAGTTTTATATTTCTTCAGATGTTCAAATTAAATACGGCGGGATTAAATTGAGTGGCAATAACGGTCGGTACTTCAAGTTACCTTGGTTACCTTTATAAATTCTTTGACTAAAAATGTACGCTTGGCTAGGGTCCACAGAGCACCGCACTGTCTGGTCAACTGGCGAGATGGTTTTGCTTTGTGCAAGGAATATAAAGAAGTTGGCAATCAGACTGCTGATTTATAGTATAATTTCTATCTTTGCGTGTTCCCAGCTAGTAGCATCTTCGTTACATGCTTTGGGGTCTGGGTTTGGGACTTTTCCCGGATGGATAGATAGAGACAACATCTGTCTACGATCCCTGCATACTTTTCATAGTTCATTTATTTTTGTCAAACATTAGACAAACAGTTGGTAAATTAAAATACAAATAAGCTTGCTATGCTGCGCTGTCAGACATAACACTCTCATCAGGATAACTGATTAGTAGTTGGACTGACCTTTCACCAGAACGTCCCCGACATGAAGATTTTCCTTGAAGACACTTGGTCCCCGAGTTGATCAAAATTAGTCATTCGACATTCTATTTCATCGTAACATTCATTATTTCACTTAAAATATCTTCTATCAACACTGACAATACAAACATATCCCAGACAGTAAATGATCGTCCCTAAGCAAATACCTACTTCAAATAGCCGTGTTATATCAAAACTTGACAATGAAAGCAAACTTCGCTGTACAAACTTACCACCCATAATACAAGGTGGTAAGGTTGAAAATTGCTTATTTTATTTTAATGATGGCTTCGAATGAGTTATAGACATAATACTTGATGTTTTGTTTGACAATAATGGCATTCAAAATATTATAGATGCATGTTTGTACAAACATGTGTTAAGACACAATCTTTTTTTATTAAATTATTTTTCAACCAAGTTCAGTTACTATCGGTCTTAAAATTGAAAATGGAGCCTTAAAACTTATAGTATCACTTTTCCATATGTGGCAAACAGTTGATTAAACAATTTGCTCCCTAGATTTCATAAAAAGGTGGTAAATAGAACACGTTTTCATTATATAAGTGTTATGCTAAGCTTTTTCTACTCACATAGTGACTGACCCGGAACCTAACGATGGAGGTAGCAACTGAAAATGAGCTATTTTTACCTAAACACTAGACAGTATCAACCTTATACCTTCTAACATATCTTAAATAATATATAACATGTCATAAAATTACTACAACTCCATCATTACTACAATACAAATAATTTCGTGGCGCCCCCTCTAAAATCACATGCATCTATGGTACGTCGTCTACCTATGAGTAGTCAACTTGTGACTCGCTGTCTCAGACACGCACTAACGAAGCCAGCGTAGTGTAAACAAACTTACTGAACGTAAACAAACGTAAACAACAGCCTCTTTCAGCCTTCAGCCTGACTGTTATCTTTGCAAACAAAACGTGCGACGCGGCGATATTATGAAACTTCGTCTATGTATCACCTTGATGCATTAATAAGTTTGTAAACTTAATTTTTACGTGCCGTGTGGCTCTCGGCACCAACACAAAAAAGAGTAAGATCACTCCATCTCTTTCCCATGGATACTTACAAACTTGGGATTCTTTTTTAGGCGATGGGCTAGCAACCTGTCACTATTTTAATCTCAATTCTATCATTAAGCCAAATAGCTGAACGTGGCCATTCAGTCTTTTCGAGACTGTTGGCTCTGTCTACCCCGCAAGGGATATAGACGTGACAATATGTATGTATGTATGAAATTAATCGCTTTTAACAACAACAAATAGAACAACACGAATCAAAATAACGTGTTCTGATGCATCTAAAAATTGAGTGTAAGTTTATATATATTTTATCAATGTTTGTTTATCATTAATTAATTATAAAATTAATTGATTATTATAACCTCTCCTCAATGCTTTTTATGAACGTTGCCTATTTGATTATGACTTTTTTTTTTTTCGGTTGACTGGAAGAAATCCAAATTGTGATAAATCCGCCATTGTACATATTCTTCTGAATCTTATGACTGTTTTGTAATTTGTTATATTTCTTTTTATGTGCAAAAAAGAAACAAAGAAAAAACAAAATATGTCATCAAAGAATAAAAATACAAATTTAAATACAAATTTATTTCGTAGTCAATTTCACATTACATTGGCATCACATCAATTATTTACAAAGAAACCGACTTTTTGAACTACTGTCATATCAATGCACAGCCAATGGGTCTAGACTAGAGCAAGTCTTAGAGATTTAAAATTTGGCTTTTAAGTTAATTATGTTTAGCGATGTACTGAGACATAATTTTCCGAAATTCCCAAGTCGAAGAAAATTCATGGCATTTCTCGTTTTGATATTTCAATAAAATAGCAACGGTACCTTTTCTATCTTCATGCTAAACACTAATACAGTTCGCAACAAAACTAATATTCCAGGATTTTGTAGAGCAATATTTCCCCGCAAAGATTTCACAAAGTTCCCTCGAGAGTCCATTTTGCAAGCTATTGCTAGAATTTATAAGCTTTCATTCGGTACAGTCAGCGTAGTATAACAGACGAACAATAAAAAAGCACTCAGAACAAACCGTATTTTATTCTAATAAGGTTTTTACACGAAACGTGAAAAAAATAAAAGTACTTATACAAATTTTTTTATCAAATAATTAAAAACAATATCAAAACAATTGAAGATATAAAAAACCTTTTGAAAATAAAGGTTTTTACATGATACATACCTCAGCATACAATACGTATATGTATATTATATATATGTTGTAATTTGTTATATTTCTTTATAGGCGCAGTAAAGAATTATCAAACAAACAATATTTTCATGTTAGCTCATCCTAGCTGACTTTTTATCAGATTTCACACCTTTTCAATAACAAATTCAAACCTTTATAATTTTCTATTACACGCGCTATATATATTCTTAAAATAGGTACCTACAGACATTTAATTTCTTAACTGTACTTTCAAAGGAAAATGGGTCACAAATACTGCTTTATGTCGCATTCATAAGTGCAATCAATATGGAGTAGGTGACACGGGTCATGCGTTCTGAGTGTTGCACATTTCCAGAGCAAAGAAGATTGCGCCGGCCTCTGCCCGAACGCTGTGCTCTGTGCAAACTTACAAAGTATTCTTTCTGTCATCAATTTGTGTTAAATGTTAAATTCTTATGATAAATAAAACTCGTATTTTCTCCCGTTATAATTTACTTCTACATATTTATTTAATTCATTTTTTTTATTTCAAAATCAAACTTTATTCGCATAAATGATATTAGCACAACAAGGTCTTAAATTTATATAACAGATCTTTATATTTTTTTCGGATATTGCATTATATGCATAGAACACATACTATATGTATAAAACTAACTTTTATCTATAGGTACTTAATATCTTCATATATGTGTAACATCGATATTTTTTACAGATTCTGAGATAAACATAATAAAAAACTCTTTGACAAATTTCAGCATATATACCTATGAGAAGAAATATATCCGATTTTTTTTAAATTTACAAACCCGACCGTCACCTTCAAGTAAATAGCTACATGCGGTATCTGTATAAAACCGTCTAATCAAACACTTCATTATTGAAACAGATCTAGCAAGCAGGCCAATCAATCCGAGCATTGGACCAAACTGTTGGTACATCGCCACGACCAGTCACGCTGACCTCTCCGTCATAAACCACCGCCCCTTTCTCCTTCACTGAATAGTTGCACTTGGAGGGGAGTGGGAGGTCTACATGGCCGGTCGGAGGTCAATCACATTGTAATTGGCTGCAGGAACAAGATACCCGTGAAATGACGACTGCCCTCTGACAAGGGTCTCTCACATGCTTCAAGGCCCCCGTTTCGGGTTAACACTCTTTGTATCTTGTGCGAAATACTGGATTGAACCGGATATTTCCGCTTAAGGGCGGTATTAACATAATGAGTCCAGTTTGAAGTGATTGTGAAAGTGATAGGTGTTTTGAAAACGCCGTTTATGTCTAAATTAATAAAACTATGTTTTCGAAAAGTTAACTGTTAAAAATTATAAGATTATGAATTTTTATTCTACTGGTAAGATCTTAGATTAGATGTTTCTAAACAAATGACACCTGAAACCTGAAATTTAAGATCGGATATGTAAGTAGGTAGAAATATGTAGCCTGAGTTTTAAATCTGTCTAACCTGATCAAGCGTTCTTTTCTATACACTCAGTGAACACTTAATTTCTATAACATCTATACTAAACTGAATAATATTCAAGGAAAAAATCACGAGTACCTTCCTATCACCCCAAACAGGCGTCACGCACTGAAATTCGCTTTTTTATTTCCGCGCCTACGCTCCCTGTTAATTCTCAATAGTACGATAACTTCACGCCTATTAGCAACACCCTGTGAACACAGATGCACGCTGCGTCGCCTCTCACCCTGTATATCTCTACTTCTCCCAACAAATTTATAATTAACTTTCATAGCGACTGTAAAACAAAGTAATACGGCTTTGAATCGATCGTCAACGGTTTTTATAACTGTAAAATAAAGTTGGTTAATTTCAATCGTTGAATATATACAAGCAAAACCACAAGGTAAATAGCATATGTATACGATAACCGTGTCCAAATATAGAGTGGTAGACTGTAAATAACGAGAAAGGGAAATGAAATTTCACTTGAATAACTTAATTTACCAGTTTGTTAAAATTACTTTTGATGTCTGTTTTGATTTGTATCCAATTAAGTCTTACTTTACGTCTTTATTGCTTTTGGGGTAGACAGAGCCAACAGTCTCACAAAGACTGAAAGGCCACGTTCTGCTGTATGGCCCAAAGAGTCAACGCCTTGTGACCATCTTACATTTATAACTATAACTATAAATAAATATAACTGATAATACCTACTCTTTATGTCAGGTTGACTGGAAGAGATCCCATTTAGGGATAAGCTCGCCTTTGTAGTATTCTACTGTTTTATATTTGCAATATACTCCTTTATTGAACAGTATAGCATTTACTTACTTACTGATTGATTGACTGACACACAATTCACAGGTGAATTCCAGAGCTTACAAGATTTGAAACAGTACCTACAAGCTAAGAAAAGATTTTACGCGGGAACTGAAACTAAATAGGTATGTAATTTTTTCGTTTTGAAGAAGCGGCAAGAATGACGGTAAAATCTTTATCACTTGCATTGTTTGTTTTCATTAGCGGATAATTTCTCTTTTTCCACCTATCAGTTTTTTTATATCAAAATATGAACTTCATAGTTTTTAGAATTTTTTTTTTTATAAACAATACAGCGTTTAGAAAATAACAAATTAATAAAGGAAACTTTATGCCTACCACTTAAGGATCGAAATTACTTTCATACCTTTTCCTTCCTGTACCGTCCTACAATCGGGACACCTATAAAAGAAGTACGTGTCTTGGTTATGCCCAATTTTTCTCAACAATAAATTACATCCGAAACGGCACTTTTGAACTTAGTTGAACTTCTGACTTCCTTTTTATATTATTTCCACTGAGTCAAGTGGAAATTGGGGATTAATAAATTTCTATAATCTGATTTTTTTGTTAATTATTTATTTTATATACGTTAGAGATTAAACGAGAGTTTAGATATCTTGTAAAGCGACTTAGTAAAAATATCCAAAGATGAATAATGAACAGCCATCAAACGTAAGAACATATACATATGTATAACTTGCACACATACATTGTCCTTAATTTGATCAAGATACGTTCTTCTAGGCCTTCCATACATACAACATATAATCACGTCAAAATCCCTTGCGGGGTGGACAGAGCCAACAGTTTTAAAAATACTGATAGGCCACGTTCAGCTGTTTGTTTCACATATATATAATTCAACGGTGCCGTGTGGTTCTCGGCACCAATACAAAAAAGAATAGGACCAGTCCATCTCTTTCCCATCAATGTCGTAAAAGGCGACTAAGGGATAGGCTTACTTACTCGGGATTCATTTTAGGCAATGGGCTAGCAACCTGTCACTATTTTAATCTCAATTCTATCATTAGGCCAAAAAGCTGAACGTGGCCATTCAGTCTTTTCAAGACTGTTGGCTCTGTCTACCCCGCAAGGGATATAGACGTGACCATAGGTATGTATGTGTGTATGTATAATTCACCGAAATGCACTCAGACGGAACATAATGAAGTTATCCCTCTGCCCTGTCTGTTTAGCAAACAATTAGGTATTAATTCAAGCTCTGAAGGGTGCTACCATCCCTCACTCGGTCATATTATATATGTAGATATCAAGCGATGTGTCTGTGAAGGTAGATTTGAAGACAGTGTAGACGATGTTCCGCCAATACTTACCTGAGTAACAATTCGTTGAAATTATTCTGATCCT
Organism: Amyelois transitella; assembly: GCF_032362555.1. Taxonomy (NCBI): domain Eukaryota; kingdom Metazoa; phylum Arthropoda; class Insecta; order Lepidoptera; family Pyralidae; genus Amyelois; species Amyelois transitella. Next base: position 2,977,407 of record NC_083506.1, on the reverse strand, counting down.
ACATAATAATTGGAACAAAAGCAAGCTTGTACCTTTTTGTACCTTTAATTTCTAACGGAAACTTCTATGGGGCAAGAAATATATTGGAACTGCAATTTTAGGCAACTGGATTTAACCACGCTCCAGTATAGGTCGGTCCCCTACAAGGTTGCGTTTTAGTAACCTAATTATACATACATACATATATATAGTCACGTCTATACCCCTCCCGGTAAGCAGAGTCTTAAAAACACTGAAAGGCCACGTTCAGCTAATGGCTTTATGATGGAATTCGAATAGTGACCGGTTGTTAGCCCATCGCTTACAAGAGGAATCCCAAGTTTATAAGCCTATCTTTTAGTCATCTTATACGATATCCATGGACAAGATATCTAGTGGTTCTCTTCTAAAGTACCACGCGTTATAGTACGAGTAATATAATAGGATACTGCTCTTTTTTTTTTAATTCTAAAGTCGAGCAAAGACATGAATTATAGTGTAAATTAGGCAAGTAGCTACTCGTATCTCCTGAATTAACATACCTAATTCAATTGTAGCCATGTCAATACTAGCCGTAACATCCCAATTGATGTCAAACGTCTAATCCAGACCTATTCAATTTATAACCTACAAGATGTTACTACACATTTACACGCATATTCGGCTATTTTTAAACAACATATTAAGGACTACCTGTGCCCGCGACTTTCTCCGCGTGGAATAGTTATTTTGGGCATGATTAAAGCCCTCAAGGATGAATAATTTTCCCCGATTTTTTCACATTTTCCATTATTTCTTTGCTCCTTATAGTTGCAGCGTGATGTTATATAGCCTAAAGCCTTCCTCGATAAATGATCTATTCAACACAAAAATAATCTTTAAATTCGAACCAGTAGTTCCTGAGATTAGCGCGTTCAAACAAACAAACAAACAAGCAAACTCTTCAGCTTTATAATATTAGTATAGATTTAGAAATCCTTTAAAAGTAACCCTTAGTAAAAAACGTATCAGAAGTCGGCGCAAAAATAATGGTGACAGGTTTAAATAGAAACGAGTAAAACTCAGTTAACACTTATTGACTTAGTAAATTAATACTTAATCTAATAAAATCTCATTTATAGTATGGTTTCCACTATGGCATCAGATAATTACACTAGCGACACTGACTGCTGAAGAAATAATTAGTTTTCTTTAATGACGGATCACCCGTCCCAAGGGGATGGAAGCAAGTATGAATAGGCGTAAGTAATAGAAAAACTATAATCCTACTAATATTATAAATGTTAAAGTTTGTGACTATGTCAGGATGTCAGTATAGATGTTTGTTACTCTTTCACGCAAAAACTACTGAACTGATTACGATCAAATTTGGTATGTAGGTAGCCGAAGACCCAGAATAACATTATAAGCTTTTTATCCCGGAGTTCCCGCGGGATTGACTCCACGCGGACGAAGTCGCGGGCGGCGTCTAGTGTTAATATGAATAAATGGCAAGTGACCATACAAATATGGCGTCTAAAAAGAGGAAGGCCAAGAATTAAATATTTGGATCAAATTATCATGAATATCAGATCGGTGCCTGGTTAAAACGCGGTTGCGCATAAAAGGCATCGGTCGAATCCCACCGCGGCCATGTACCTACGACTATTTTCGAAGTTTTGTAAATTAGTTTGATAACTAACCGACGCTCTTACGGTGAGGGAAAACATCGTGAGAAAACCTGCACATTCAGGCAATGGGATGTGTAACCATGTGATCCAATACGGTTTAGGTTTTCCTGCAAAAGTTGCAGAGGTCAGACTGAACTCACTTCGTGTAAAAACCTGACGCCCCCCAATCTGAGATCCCTGGTCAAAGGCTTACCCCGGACTCCTCCCTAGATTGGTGAGTATTGAACTGGGACTTTAGCCAGGAAGAAGAAGAAGATCATGAATTTCAGAATGTTACCTGTTACGAAGTGCTTCTAGTCCTCTAGCTCGGGGTAAGATCCGAAGAGCCTCATTTACTTACCCGCCAGCGTATCGCATCTTCTTATCAAGAGTCGCACAGATTCCTCATCCTCTGCGCCCTGCTGCTGCTGTGTTCTGTTCTCTTTTTGTACCATCTGGTATCAGCAATCGCACCTTATATCGCCTTAGACTGTCTGAGTCCACTCATCGTGTTCCTTTCGTCTATATCTCACATTGTCGTTGATTGCTGTTGTTACTATTCCATAAGACAGTCCTATGTACAAAGGACAGCTAAGGTTTGATCATTCCGTAGTGAACCTGTCAGCACACTCATTCCCCCCAAATCCAGTATGACCAGGCACCCAAACAAGTCACACTCTGTTGCTTCAGTTCAGTTTAGTCTGTTCAGGGTCATCACACAGTCCAGAATCAGCCCGGTAGCAATCCTGTTGGAGTTAAGGGCAGCAATACCTGCTTGGCTAATTTGGCTGACGAAACTAGGTATAAGGGTTCCATTTCGTAATTTAGCTCCGGTAACCTAAAACAGATATATTTTTTTCCATTAGTTCCGTATCCCACACAGCTGCACTTTAAAACCCATTCAAATATAATACCCATATTTCAATTTCACAGAATTAAAATCGTGCGCAAACTCTTTGTACAAATACAAAATACATTTTAACGGATTATCCACGTCTCTATAAAGAAGGCATTTTATGTTAAAACACTTTTATAAAAAAATATACTTTATTGAAATTAATCTGTTGGCTTAATTAATACAAGCTGAACCACTGGGCTATGCTTGTGTTGAAATTCAAAATGGAAGCTATGTTGCATTTTATTTCGAAGTGAACAAATTATTTTCAAATCCACTCAGTAATGTCATGATTTCCATATTTATTTTGCATTTTCAATATGAGTAGATAGAGACAATTACTTTTGAAACATACTTTGATCTAAGTATCTTAATAACTTAACAGCGCAATACACTCGTATATTTGTTATTGCCTTTGATTATTAATTCTAGAAACAATTGAGAATAAAATTAATGAAAGGTTTTTGCATATAATGCACCGACGATTAAGTATTTTATGTTTTTGGTTAAAATATTCAAGCAACTCTACTTTTAATTACTCAATGGTTGACTGGAATAGATCCCTAAACGGGATAAGTCCGCCTTTGTATATTTTGTCTTACAAATTTATTCTATTTTTGTGTTTTGTACAATAAAGATATCACAAACAAACAAACAAAAATATACGTTTGTTATAGTTTCAAAAACATCTCAGTATTCCCGTTACGTGCTGTATTTATTGAAAGTTCATTCGAATAGTTGTGCGCCGCAAATGAATGGTGTTTGCACGCAACTGCTTCCGAGACGTCGCGGCTTATGTCACTCGCGGTGAGGTAACTGAATTAGACTCCAAATAAACTATACATACATACATAGTCCAACGCTAGGTTTATGTCTTAATACGGTTAGTTCAAATGTCCAAAAATATTATTTAACTTCTATTCTTATTGTTTTCTTATTGGATTCTTATGTATATATATATATGTACATGAAAAGAGAACAATAAGAATAGAATAAACTTAAACTTAAATAATATTTTTGGAACTTAAACTAAAATTTAGTACAAGGGCACTAGTTATTCCTAGAAAAATTTCTTCCAGTAGGCACGCGACTACTTTCTTACTAAATTTAGGATCAAATACTTACGTAATCTAGGATCTTAGTCTAAGGTGCACTTCGTGCTCGTCTCCATGGCAGTTAATACTATTTACTAATCGAAAATAACACCCTAAGAAAGAAAAAAATATGTCCAAGATGGAAAGTGCCAATCTATATACAATAAAATATTTAGCATTTTTGGGATCGATTACTTGCCTGACAAAAAGTGCTTTTGTTTAAAACTTAGATTAATAAATGATAGAATTACTACGCCAGAAGCTCCGTCCGCGTGTAAAAATAAACTTCCGCTTGTTACCGATTTCGCGAGAATTCTCTTCTCACACCTTTATCAAGAGCGGTTTGGCTGCGCATCGAAAAGTCAGTAAAAACTATTTAAATAATTATAAAATACTTATAGATTTGCCAATTAAAGACAAGTTTTGCTTGTTAACAAAACGGAATAAAGTTGATACCTATCAGCTTTTAAATGCTCGTTTTATTGAACTGGCTATCTCAGATATTAGTTTCCAAACTAATTTAACTGCTCGCACTCTCGCCACAGCGATGCTCACCTACGCAAACAGTTAATTGGTTTTCATTTTAATCATGTTATTAGAACGGAAAATCGTTATAATTAAAATGTTGGAAGCAAACAATACTGACATATTTATACACATATAAATTTACCTTCCTTTGTGTCTCATAAAATGACTTGAGTATACACATGCCTGAAACAATTACCGAGCTTCATCCTAGAATATACGTTACACATCACAAATTTGCAAGAGGTATACAATTTTCCAATCGGCACACGATTATCAATAAAGATTATTTTAGCCTGTCGAAAACCACAAAGCAAATCAACATGATTCCAATGTTTATAAAAAACTTATTCCTATATGTTGGTAATATTACCACCGAAAAACTAGTCATAAGAATAATGTTTATAATTAAGGGATCCCATGGAGTTAATCAGCAAGTCATCAACGAACCTTTAAACGTTTCTTACATATGATATTCAAAATATAACAAACACAGCGGCAATACCGCGAATAATTCCACTGTAATATGTTTACTGAAAACATCGTTCTTCCATTCGTTCGCGAGCGGAGCCTAACTAAGTTTGGGCTACTTATGCTACGCTGGAGAGCACACATAACTTTGTAAAGTACTACTTTGTGGATAGAGTCAGTCAGTTATAGTGTAGATCTACCTGTTAGTAGTGATAAAGGTGGATTATACGGCACAGGTTTGACTTAAAAAATTAAATCACAATTCACTCGAAATTATTTATTAAAATGGATCAAGGTTCTATTATAGTTCTACTCTAATAGAGTAATCAATCTGCTGATGAATCATATAATGTATTCTGTGGTTGTCGAAGAAATAGATTTAAGAATATTGCAACTGTACGTGTATATCTAAAGCTTACCCGATCTCAGGCAGCCAAACGACAAAATTTCATTTATCTGAAATTATAAATTGAACTACAAAGTCTTGAAGTCAATACCTAAAAACATCAAGATTATGATATGACTAGATATAAAATCTACGTAACATAAAATATGAATTAACCAAATCAACTCCCTACATAATCACTGCTAGTATTTAAATATCAATCGTTTTCTGGCACTACATTTCAGTACTTAAACTACATATATTGCTTTCAAATACACTCAAAAATCACCTGTATTTTTCACATAAAGGTGCAGACAGACATGTCGCTTGAAAGCGAGCCCACCAGACCGGGACTCCCTAACTTGATTTATTGGAAGCCGATCCAACCGACAATACCTTGTTATTCATGTAGAGAAAAATTACACTCAATTGAAAATGCACGCTCTGAAAATACACTTTTATTGGCTATTTACGAATGTCTTCTTATTTCGTCATATTTTTGTTGGCGTCTATGGCGCAGAAGTAGTTCGCTTGTCTGTATCAGAGTAGGTCCCAGGTTCGAATACCAGCTAGGGCATGATGAAACCCAACTTTCACTGATTCCTCTGCAATGGTTGCGGAGGTCAGATGGGAGTCTAATAGTTCTTGACATTTGGTGTTCAATTAGTGCGTCACCTACAAAAAATGAGATGAAATCATTACTATTTCGTTTTGCGTAAGTAGACTATATAATGACAGAAACTGTACACTGAGATTTTAGAGATTCTACTAACAATCTTTCCCCACACTACATGCTTATATTTTTTAAAACTTGAATCCCATGTCTACAGTTTTTGCGAGTAATACAATACATAATTATAGAACATCCAATTATTCGATCACAATCAAACCGGCATCATCGGAACGTCCGAGTGTTATCGATACGCATCGATTCGAAATCATCCGGATTATCGAATAATCGGTACGGATAACTAGTTGTCAGCCGCTTGTTAATCTTTTGATTAACAGGGTGTGGCATTAACATTTTCATTTGTATTTTGCGTAAATCAAAATGACTGTTACATTAATATTGTGTACGATAATTTTTTCGAAAAATAATATGGAACATATTTTTTTTAATATCTACTAATGCATTTGTAAAGGAAAATCCAGAAAGTTTTCATCCAAAAGTAATATAACAGAAATATTTGTATTTTTGTTAGTAATGCATAAACTCAAACTGTCTCGATCGATTTTAATAATTTGGCACGAAAATAGACAAAACTCCAATTTTGATGAAAAGTATTTAACTCATAACCAAACAAAACCTTCATATCTAATCATAGGCTACTTTTTCTGGAAATTCCCACGAGATCGAAGCCTCGCGCAATAGCTGGTTCATTGATATGGTTAATGTAAAAATTTTAACCCACTAATGCAGTTTTCATGAATTTCGCACACGTAACTTAGTATTTCAAAGGAAATTATAAATCCGCAGATTTTGCTTTATGGTACAAATGTAAGAGACTGTACGGTACATTTATGTTTTTATGGTCTGATGAGATTATAATTTGCAATTTTACAAGATTTGTGTCTACTCTGTGTGTGGGATTGTATGTCTGTCTGTCATAGCTGCAAATACAAATTAACAATCTTATTTCATTCAAGGATTTATGGTATTATCCTATCCTATCGTATTATTAAACGAGCATTATTTATTTACAAATACATATATATATATATATATATATATATATATATATATATTAGGTAAATATACTTGTGCTCGCATTCTCGAAAACGGCTCTAACGATTTCGATGAAATTGGGAATGTGGGTATAAAATCTATCTAGCTAGGTCCCACATCCAGAAAAATTAGTTTTTCCATATTGTCACCCAAAAACTTAATCCTGGGGACAGTTTTATTTTTTGGTTTTACTATTTTTTGTGGATTTTATTTTATTATTTTGTTTTTGCTATTTTTTATGTTTTTATGAAGTCCAACGATTTTGATTTTCTATATTTTGTAGTTTTTCTGAAAATATTAAAGTAACTTCTTTTTATGGTTTCATTGTCGTTGCGTTCAGTGTTCGCTGTATTTCATTGACATGGACCACACCTCCACTTTAAGCCGCGCACACCGGCAGTTTCATAACCTGGGATAATAAACTAAAAGCCTCTGAAATACCCGCTCACAAAGAAAGCTTATTACATTAAAATTTCTTCTTTGCAACCGCTGCAATATCGCCACTTTGCTGGTACGGGTTAATATTACCATTATTATGGTATTTATTTTTTTAAACTTGATTGCGCAGAATACAAATGTATAACACAATTGGCGGACCAGTCAACCATTTTCGACATAAAATATTCGTAATATACGGGACAAATTACACAGATTAAGTAAATTCGAGACTCATTAATTTTCGCCATAATATATTATTTTCCAGATTTAACAATTACTTGAACTTCACCATGAACTCATAAATAGCTATTTTAAGAAAAGATTATAGACTCAGAAATCACTCAAACAAAATAAACATCTCTCAGGCAAACATCTTCGAAATTTTATTTTTATATGAATTGATTTCCCTCCCTACAAGCATCGGTGTTTCAAGCTTAAACAAATTACTTTTTATATGATTTCTGTTTACAAACCTTCTTACTGCGCGAAAGAAAATACTGAATGCTGATTTCCATCATTCCAAAGGACTTAAGTTATATTAAATTTGTCAAAGAATCCGTGAAAACGTTTAAGTAGGTACTCTTTTGATGTCGGTCGTGAAAAAACATTTTCATTTCATTATTGACTGACTCCATGTAGTGTGCCATCGAGGGGGATTTCAGAGAATTTAAACAAAATTAAGTGCTTTTCATGTGAATGATGAAAAGATAAAATGAAAAATAAAAAAATCGGTTAATATTGTATTAACGGAATTTTTATTTTGGGAATTCTAGATGAGTTTTTAAAAATCATCGTGTCTGCATAATTCATTATAAGTTGCGTAAAACATCCTTTTTTTGCCTGATTACGGCGAAATTAAAAGGAGGGTTACAAATTTCACCTATATCTAGGTATTAGTCATATGGCCTCTGTGGCGCAGCGTTAGTGTGCACGGCGCTTGTCTGTGCCACAAAAATCCAGGTTCAAATCCCGTCCACGGAATGATGTCAAACGAACGTTTCCGATTGGCCTTGTTCAGAGTTTTTATTATACAATAGAGTATCGTTGAGTTAGTATCTCGTCACACAAGTCTCGAACTTACTTTGAGGCTAATTCAATCAGTGTAATCTGTCACGTATTATTTATTAAAATGTCTACCGCAATTGAGGGGATAGTTAATCTCTTCTTATCAACATACATAGTCACGTCTACTATCCCTTGCGGGGTCTCGAAAAGACTGAAAGGCCACGTTCAGCTGCATGGCTTCATTATGGAATAGAGATTCAAATAGTGACAGGTTTCTAGTCCATTGCCTACAAGAGGAATCCCAGGCAATCCCTATAAAGCCGATTACAAATCAACCTTTTGAAAATTGCGTTAGAGAGAATATTATGTATGAGGAGAATATAGTAGTTTGCCTGTTCCATACGATAGTTCATTTTAACTGATTCCGCGACAAGGGTTTGATTGCAAAATTAATTCAAAACATCGATTATTTCCTCAACGGATAGCCGCGGCCGTACGGTAAATTGTAATTAGGATTTTCAAAAGCACACCTTTGAACAATTCGCCGCAACCACATCGCTTTCAACACGCGGTTAACGGCGAGCGAGCGAAACAATTCAATTTCCAACATTTTAACTTTAAAAGCCAACACTGAATATTTATTTACAAACATATAAAATAACCAATTGCACTGGAATGTAAACGAATTGAACCTTTAAAAACAACGTCGTAAGGAACCATAAGGAATGTTCGGAGTGAATAATATTTTGTCGATGTTGTGTATGGCAACACTTAGACGTCAAAGGTTCATTCATAAATAAGTGAAGTCTTTGATCTTTAAACTTCTTTTACTTTCTAATAGGACCCCAGATTAGGTAGGGGAGGCGTGATGGGAAATTGGAAAACAGATGGTTTACTTGTTATGATTATTTTTTAATGTATTTTAAATGTTTTTAAAAACAAGCTTGAGACATTAATTTAGGACATTTTAGGACTTACACCAATAATTTCATTATATTTCGGGACAATGCATGAAATCACTTTTATAAATTTTATAACTTCCATAATAAGACAACTGATAGTATTTATCACTCACCTTAACTAAATAATCAAAATATATAAAAGAAAACACTGACTGACTAATTGACTGATGTATTAACTTACAGCACACACCCTGGGTCTTAAGATTTGAAGTTGTTAATACTATATATACCTATAATACAGGATTCCCGTGGGCACAGAAATCAACAGAATTTTTAATTTTACGCGAAAAAATCCCATACCTACAGCGAAAAGCCATCGACACACTGCGTTACATAGACACAAACTAGATTCACGGTATAATCCAAATTCACCCAAAAGCGATTTCATGAAAACTGTTGGGATTGCGATGAGAGTGACCGTGCAGACGCAAGCGGTCGCCAGATGCAAATTATTTGACTCCACAAAGCTAGTTCGTAACTCATTGTAACTTATTGTTTCGGTCCTATTACGCCGTCCTAGCGTTTTTACTGTTTTGTTTAAGTCTTTATTTAGTCCATTGTCAGTGGGTGAGCCTAGTAATAAAGTAAAAAAGGCTTAAATTTGACCTCAATCTAACCTGAAAATGATTTTCTCTTTGTGCCTAAGAGAATCTTAATTCTATTACTGGCTGGAACGGCTTACATTCCGCTAAACGTCGCATTAGAGTTTTATAACTATTGACTATGTAATTTTGGAGATGCGAAATTAATGAAGTCACACTAAATTAGGTAGATACAAATCAAAAGGTACAATAGGACCCTACCAGAGGGCTCGGCGATGAACGAAACGAACACACGAAATGTGTGAATGTTGCAAATGATCAATTTTACGCGCTCTTTTTTCCGATGAAAACTTGCATTTCGCGCGGCCCCGGACGCATTTTATTTTTGATTAGGTTTTTGTTTGCGAACAGATTTCAAATGCAAATGCAGCCTGAATTACTAAATAAACTGTGTTTGTTTGACAGTGAGTACCTAATGAAAATTTTTAATGTTTCAATATTTTTGATTCAATACGATTTTTTATGTTAATATTGAGCTTCCGTTCAATGCATTATGTGTTTCCATTTTGTATAATATTTGATTTGGACATCTATTTTGAATGGTAATGTAATCCTTTATGAGTGAATCATATAATATCATATATACATATATCCCTTCCAGGATACACAGAGGTACATTATATCGTTTAAAAAATATCCCAAATACATAAGATCTATTACTTTGATTGACTTTTGCAATCTACGCAAGAAGAAGGCAGCTGGCATTATGTTAGCTACTAGATCAGGAGAGTTAACGCAAGATGGATGTGTTCATTTCCTTAGTTGCCTTTACGGAGTTCAAGAGAATTTTCTTCACATCCCGAAAACCACATGGCAAGATAAGTCCTTCATACCTACATAAGAATAGGTACATGATTCCGCTACGTCGAAGTGCTTATTTATTTATTTACATTTTACCAAATCCACGGTAAAATAAATGAATTGATTATATTCTGAATGCCGGAATACACACGACAAAACCCATCAATGTTAGCACTGAAAAATATTGTCAAAATTATAAGTCAACACCCTATAATTGACAACTATCAACCACTCCCTCCCTCCTAATAGGCACTAGAAAATTACACTTTCTGTCTGAAGGGCAGAGGCGCGAGGGCGGCAATTATAGCGTAGCGTAGCTTTGATGTCGCTCGAGAGCGCTTATTGCAGTGGAGAGCTGCCCGATTGACGTACCTATAAAGTATACTTTCCACTTGTAAAGTTGTAACTAGTTGCGTTATTTTTTAATTAGTTTTTCGTGACTGTCTCAAAAAGTCGAACCATATTAATATAAAAAAAGTTTTCATGATTGAAATCATAACTGCAGAATATTGTTTATTATTTTTTCATTGTATACCAATATGCTTCTATTATATTATGTGTGGTACCAATATTATTCTATTATATTCTATATTCTGTACGGTAAAATATAACGGAACACTAAGAAGTCTGTCCGCCCATAAACTTTTTAAACTATGCAGAGTAAAATTGAGACAACAATCGTTATACCCTTCGTTCAAAAGTCCCACTCGCACCGAAATTATCTTTAATCTTGGAACGGGCAAATCAAATTTAACTTCGGCTAAACTATAAATAAAAACTATAAGCTAAAATATGATTTGATATTTTTCGAATAGATAACCGTTAAGATATAGCTGAATTCTTTTAGAAAATATGCGAGCCATCGCGCATCGTATCATCTAAATAACGTCTACTGCTATTTATTGTTCAAATAGAACGAGCAATATTTTATTTGAGCGTTTGCAATGCATGCACTATTATGCTACAAGATGGAAAATATGATACTAAACTCTAAATTTTATTTATTTTATATCGCTTTTAGAATGTTCAGTTTTACACACATACACTATGATCACGTTGTTTGCCTTTAAGTACAGTTTTTTTTTTTCAGTTATAGAGTTACTGTATCCCTAGGGCCTAAATTTTTATTGTGTTTGGGACCTTGGCTGCTTATTTTTTGGTTATCATTTGTTTTTTTAATACGCCTCTACAGTGTTATGCAAAGACCACTTGTCACGATCCTTGAATAATTCTGATTATGTTGTTGTCAAATCAAATCTTCCTGGCTGCCTGGCTTCTTTCCTAGCGTTAAAATTCAATCAGATCGAAAGATATTCATTTGTAAATACAGGTAGAATGATGGTACATTAAATAAGCTATTGTCATTTGTTATGGCAATCCTACTCTAGTAAAAAAAATAATCCCGACCAAAAAAAACTCTGAATTCAATAGCAAATTTATTCAAACTCGTTGCCAAAGAAAAGTTACCTTGTCAAATCTGCAGATTTTGTTGCCATAAAAGTCCTGCAAAGGCTGTATACGCAGCCATAAGCCAGTTTTTCAACGGAATAGCCTCGAATGTACAAAAGGAAAAGTAATGCGCTACTAACTATCAATAGGGATGGAATTTATCGCCGTACCATCCCCTCTTTACGAAGAAAATATTGGTCTTACGAAGTACCCAGACGTGGTTTGTGGATACCGTCTTTTGTGGATAACGGGACTTAACATTGGCGTTAAAGTTATGAGAGAAGAACGGGTAATAATGAAAAAAGAAATGAGTTTATTTCAGTATAGTTACAGTTACAGTATACATACATACACATATACTTACATAGATAATAAAGCATGTTATTAATTTTAAAGCAATTATAATGGGAAGCACGCAAATATTCCTTAATATGAGAAGCATAAGAACAGACCTTCAGTGAGTAGACGAGGATATTGGTTCTTACAAAAAAGGTAAAAAAGAGATTTTTTTTAAAAACCATTTTTAAACTGCCTTTGACTTTTCTTTAAGGCACATAGGTAGTTAATTTGCTTTTATATTTTATATAAAATAATTAATCCGAAATAGCTTAATTCTGAAATTTTTGATTACTTCTTGGAATAAAAAGAATATCAAATTTTCTGAACCTTATAATAATATATGGAACCGCTTGGATCTTATGAATTGAATACTTAATTCAAAGAAAGTTTGTTAAGCATTGTAAACAGACTTCTTTTGCCATTAGTACAAAGGAGTGAATGATGGTGGAAAAAACAAGTCATGTTGTGAATAAGTTGTATGTTACGAAGTTTGTCATATAGCTTGTATACAAACAAATTTTATGCGTTAAGGCTATATATACAAGGATTGATCTTTTTTATGAAAATCAGAGTGGGCCAAGAGTTGTTACATAAAGAAAGGGCGACATCTTGAGAAATTTTTCATTTCCACAACAGCAACAAAACAAAAATGTGACGGATGTTCAGGTCAAGATTACCCAAAAGCTAAAAAGCTCAGCTAAGTAGCGTGAAGAACTCGTGAGGAATGTGGCTTATGCAAAAGAACTGAAAAATCGTGGAAAGTAGATCAAGATTTTTACCAGTTAATTATTATCGGTCTCTAATTTTATGTGTTTTATTAATATGAATAAATAAATACTCTTTCCATATCAACAAGTAAGCGACGGAATGATTCCATTTTTCAATGTACTGAAAATAAAGTCATAATAAACTTTTGTGATTTTGTTCTGTACCTATCTCAAACTCAAATTGACACTGGATTGATTATGATTGTTTGCCATTTTCTAAACGTTGAACTGTTACAGAATGCTATTAACATTAAGTTAAACGATAATATACTTAATGCTAAAAGCATTGTTTAGGCATAGGTAAGGTTCAATCAAGTTTTAAATAAAAAAATAAACATGTAATTGTATAATTACGAGACAAATCACACAGATTGAGCTAGTCTTAAAGTAAGTTCGAAATTTAGGTGATTTAGAAAGGGGTGGTCATCAGAGCAAAATATCCATGTTTTTACAAGGCGTAGTTCATTTTCATTATAATAATTAAAAACAACTTCAAGAAATGAAGAGGTTTTTAACCATCAAACATATGCCATCTATTTAAACTAATGACAAATAAATATTGTATAACAAGCACTATGTCGATTCATGCTTAAAGAGCATCTACTTGTTGCATATTGTATGTGTTATTTGTAGCGGCACCTAGATGGCGCTGTAATTAAATATAGGCAAAGTACTTCGAATAAGTGCTTTTTACCATAAAAAGTACTTTTAAGTCCTAGGTGAATTAATTTAGCATCTTTGAAGCAATCAATTCAATTCCAACACGTACACACAGTTTACCGTATCCTCTGCGGTAGGTCCAATGACACACACTGATCTTTAATTTACCTACCTAGATTTACCTGACTAGATTCTTAGCCAGTTAGACATTAATTACGCGCGATAATCAATTTCTATTTGTAATTAATTTTTTGTAAATAAGGAAAGCCACAACTATTTTTTTTTCTCAGCGACGCGGCGTCAAATTCACTATTCAGGTAGGTCAGCTAATTTCGTATCTTTTACAGCGCCTCAAAAAACTATGATAAAAAACATTTCACTATCAAGTCCGTTAAGTTTAGACTATCATGCCTCAATGTATAAAAGTACACCTCTTTATCAACATTGCTTGGTAAAAGTATTCTTTTTAAGAAGTTTTTTTTTTTTTTGAACGCGCAAAAACCAATTTCCTGAGAACTCCGATATCCAAACCTTTTCTTCCTCTGCCGAGATCTTGTAATGTGGTAACACACTTCGATATCAATCTAAACACCACAGATCAACTTAATCTGGTTATTATAGAGTAAGTACAAGTTGAAAATATTCAGTCGTGATCACAGGTGGTATAACATTAGATGGTATCTTGTGTGTTTGTCTGTCGACACCCTTCACGTAAAGAATCCGGTTGTTAATACTTCTGGTTATGTTTAGATTTTTAATTAATATTCTCGCCAACGGTAAGGTTTATCGTGATTGAAAAATTAATTGAGAACTGTCAATTTAAAGACATATGATTGATAACTTTTCACTTTTCCCGTAAGATTACCTACAAGAGGTTAAAATATACTCCATATATTAAAACTATTGTATCTTGCTGACGGTTTTTTTTTTTTGGAGATTCGAGCCTGGCCATTCTGAAAAAAAAGGTTTCCTGAATAAAAAAAACAGTTACTATCAGTTTATCCTTATCCTTACGGATATTATATACCTCTTACTATGGACTGGGAGCTTTAAAAGTAATGAAACATTACAATCTTCACAATTTACATACGAACTTAAAAATTATTGTGTGAGACTTAAAGCAAAGTTAAACCTTCTTTAGTTATTTAAAATCATTAATTAAAAACATGACCTTCGCTTCTCTTCAGTACCTAAATAAACATACAAACGGTCGCCAGAAATGACCGAGGTCACCTTCAGCTAGACCATCTTACTTAGGCACACTATAATGGCAACCAGATGAACATGACTCACTTTTTAGTGAATTTTAGTCCCGAATCGGGAGGTCATACTTATCTTCATATACCTACATACATAAAATCACGCCTCATTCCCGGAGGGGTAGGCAGAGACTACCTCTTTCCACTTGCCACGATCTCTGCATACTTCCTTCGCTTCATCCACATTCATAACTCTCTTCATGCAAGCTCGGCGGTTTCGAGTACTTTTTTGACCTGACCACTTTACCAGGACGTCCTTAATTTGATCAAGATACGTGCGTCTAGTTCTTCCCACTCCGACCTTTCCCTCCACACTCCTACATAATTACTAATTTATCCCTTACTGAGAGTTAAAAGTCTCGAAAAAACTATAAAACTTATAGAAATACCTTCAGCTGATGACTTAGTGATGGAGTAAAGATTTTTTTACAATTCGATAATTCAGACTTAAGACCAGAATGTCCTGCCGAAAAGGTGATCAGATCTATTATTTTCTGCCTGATACATAAGTATATCGATTTAACGAGACTACGTTTAAAGTTCAAAGTATAACATATTATATTATAACTAGCTTTTCCTTGCAGCTGCGCCTGCGCGAATTTAGCGCCACCTACAATAGAATAAAGGTTTCTCATAGTTTTTACTGGGATGAAAATTAACCTATGTCTTCATCTCGACTCTGAATTTACTTAATTAAACATATACGCAAAATTTGAAGAAGATTACTTTAGAAAATAACGCGTGAAGATACAACAAACAAACAAATAAACTTACTTTGGCATTTATATTAGTAAGTTCAGATCAAACCAATAATATTGTATCACAAATCTAAATAAGAGGCCAAATATCTAACATAAATTCTGACAATAAGACACACACACCGTGAGAAAAGCTGAAACGATTACTAGAGCGCGATGTGAAAATAAATTATTGTGTCATTTCAAGTAAGGTCAACAAAATGAGGCAGATAATAATCCGGCAAAAACGTCGAGTTCTCTACTTCAATGACGGTTGCGAAACTAGTGGTGACTATTTATTTTAATACGTGTCTACGAAATTATCTTGTTGTTAATGAAATGTTGAAACTTATAATTTTTGAGTTACTCTTCTTAGTTGTTAGCTTACTCTTCTTACGTGCTGGTAGCGGAGTTAAACATAGTGTGTGCTAGTCGCTTCTCTTGCCATGCAGATTGTAAAAGTCAAGTAAAGGAATAGCTAATAAACTTGAGATTTCTTTTTACGGTGATGGGCTAGCAACCCGTTACTATCGATTTTTAATTTCCCTCATTCCGCAGAACGTGAGCTTTCAGCCTTATCGAAACTTGCTCTTTCTACCTCGTAAAGGTTAAAGGCGTGTTATTGGTAATTATGTGTATCTCTTGAAAAGACGAGGGAATATAGGAATGATGGAAAAACCAAGGCGAACGATACCCACAAATCGAGTATTTTCGAAAAAAAAACTCAATACGAGTAGAACTTAAGTCCAGGTTTGCTTAAAAAGTTTGATAAAATGTGTAAAATGGTGAGATGGAGTAGTATGTTCGTTTCGTACATATATCTTTCTCTCTCTCATGCTTACGAATTTCCATTTGTAATATACCTATTTGCTATAAAGTTAAGAGTAGCTAAACTAATCAATACATACTAAAATAAATTAAAAACCAAATTAGATAAATAAATAATAAGATAAAATCACGCCTTTTTCCTGGAGGGCTAGGCAGAAACTACATCTTTTCACTTGCTACGATCCTTGCATACTTCTTTCGCTTCATCCATATTCATAACTCTCTTCATGCAAGCTCGTTCGAGAATTAATTTGATAAATATTTTACACTCGATATTTTTCCAAGTGTTAAGGCTAAGCTCTTGCAACTTTAAAACAGTGATGTTGTCCATTCAAATATTAAGGGCACTAACTATTTTTAATTAACGTACTTTTATATTTATCTTTTTTATGTAATATTTTATATTATTCTTTAACTAGGTGCCCCACAATTTTTTTTTACTACTTCCGAAAATCTCTTTTAGGTGCTTATGTGATTATAACTGGAAATTTGTTCTGTCTTCTGCCGTGTGGAAATGAAAATTACTTCTTACATTCATACGAATACAAATAATACTGCTCAGATTGAGAACCCAAATTGAATTTAATGATACCTCTCTACCATGCATTGCGCATCGCGGTATTAAATACTGAAAGCAAAAAACATACCAAGCTATTTCTTGTAGCAATAATTCTAACTACCTAACTAACCACAAAAACGGCTACCCAACCCAATCCTTTTTTCCCATCGCCAAATAAGAAATTATCCCGAATAATCGCGACCTTCTCGTGACTCTGCCATTTAAGTAACACGTATGACATTGGCGGAAAAAAAACTATGTAAAAACGGACAAGCAGACAAGCATTCTTTGTGTACGTCTAGCTGATGACCTTGGACCGTGATGGACGACTTTTTAGCCCATAAAAAACTTGCCAGTGAGTTTGCCTAACTTTTTGCGGCTCTTCTCAGAATAGGGGACTTAGGTATTGCATTCCACGCGATATAAACGCTAATGCCATATTTTTGGCAGATAAAAATCCGAGGTTGCGAATCAAATACTTTGCAGTTATTGGGAATTCTACTAATTAAATGTTTCTAGGTATTAGAAAACATTTTGTGACTTTGTTTATGTGAACGGTGAGAATTAGATTCCAGTCACATAGTAAACTGGTAGTTAGGTATAACTATGTTAATAATCAATATAGTATATATTGCAACACAAACGTCGTCTTGTAGCGATCTGAGTTATAACTATTCTACTAATAGGTATTATAAATGCGAAAGTTTGTGAGTATGTCAAAATGTCAGTATAGATGTTTGTTACTCTTTCACGCAAAAACTACTGAACCGATTATAATGAAATTTGGTACGTGGGTAGCTAAAGACCCAGAATAACATAAAGGCTTTTTATCTCAGAGTTCCCGCGGGATTGATAGGGTAGGATGCGAACGAAGTCGCGGGCGGCCTCTAGTACAAAATAAAGTTCTGAGTTAGAACATAAGGTGTTATAAAAAAAAGATTATTAAGTGTTCATGAACTTTGAAATAATGATATGTTATATATAAAAACAAATGCAATTAAAACTCCACTCTTCCTATACTAATCTAGAACTGTTTATTTTCTTAAAAATAATAATATTATTCATTAAATACAATCAGGACTTTTATGTAAACAATTGCTCATCGACTCGTCTTACGATCGTCACACTTTTATTATCGTTCTGTCTGATAATTGCTTTTTTATTTGTGGCCAGTTACATGCATAAAAAGTTTGCTTATTTCCAGACAATAAGTGAGTCGATATTTGGCAGAAAAATTGGGATTGGGACAACATATAGTATATGTTGTCCATGTACTTAAATATTTATATAACATAGTTGCTATCTGTTGTATTAAGTTTGTATAATAAAATAATGGTATGTTGTCATAGGCCTCTTTAAATTTTTGTAAGTATTCAATTACAAAAAGCAAAGGTTAACTATACGCTTAAATACGATTCACATTCCTCGTATCAGTATTTTCAAGACTGTTGGCTCTGCCTACCCCGCAAGGGATATAGACGAGATTATATGTATGTATGTTTATACATCGCTCCTAAACATTCCCTATGAAAAACGTTCGCCATCAAGAGGCTTCCATCTGTTTATCTCACTAAACAAATCACCAAGCATTTAGTCTATCATGATAATATTATGCTAAGTTTAATATTAATGCCACATTAGGTTTTGCGATTTCGCAAACTATAAAATGTCAGTTATGACATGCCCGCTACCATTTTGGAGAATTGGCCCTTCAACTGTCACGTTTATAGCGATCTTGGGTATATTAATAACTGATTGCTAGAAGGATAATGTATTTTAATATTTTCTGTGTTTTTATTATGATGAATTTTGTTTAGGTTTTATGACTAAATTTAAATCATTGTACTAAATGAAATGACGGGCTCTGTGGCGCAGCGGTTGTCTGTGACACATCAGGTCCCGGATTCGAGTCCCGGCCAGGGCATGATGAGAAACGAACTTTTTCAGATTGGCCTGGCTCTTGGATGTTTATCCATATAAGTGTTTATTATATCTTAATATAGTATTGTTGAGTAAGCATCTCGTAACACAAGTCAGGAACTTAGTTCGAGGCTTACTTGGTTCAGGAACTTGGTTCTTCTCTTTCTTAATAACCTGAGCAGAAATATTGAAGATGAAATTCATACATACATATAATCATATTTATAGCCCTTGTGGGGTAGACAGAGCCAAAAATCACGAAAAAACTGAATGGCCACGTTCTGCTGTATGGCTTTATGATAGAATTGGGACAGGTCGCTAGCCCATCGCCTGCAAGATAAATCCCAAGATTATAATCAGAGATCGGATATTCGGATGCGTATTTACCTAAAGTTGGGGTGTTGGGTTAGCATGGAACGTAGGTACTTCTGTAAAATAAAATCACGCGGTATAATTCTGGAATCCCGGTAGGTAGTTAATTTTTTAATAATATGATCATCCATCACTTATGTTTATAAAGGTGTTTATCATACCTAATATACGATAAGTTTCAATTTCTTGTATAATAAAATTTCCGGTATTCAAAATAATTCGAATCCCGAAAACAAAAAGCCGCCTCCATACTTTCTTAGCCAAAATATTAGTTAAGGTAAATATGCATCCGATTATCCGATCTCTAATTATAATCCTACCCCTCCATCCTATCCATGGGGAAGATACGCGATGGTTCTATTCTAAAGTTCCGGAAACCACACGGCACTGAGAAATTCATTATCGTTAAATCAATTTCCACTTCACAACATAATCGATAACCTCTTCAATTGATTGCAAGTACGTGCATTACGTTTCCAACGAAGGGCCTTATGTCGTGACTGATTAACCCATAAATCCGACAGTGATGGCCTTAATATGATTCCATTAGTTGGTGGGAATTATCCTTGCCTCCTACAACACTAAACTGTTTTAGGGCTGTGTAATTTTAATTATGATTAGTAAGATATGATGACTTTGGGTTTTTAGATGCTGTGTGGTTCTTCTTCTATGATATATTTGACAGCCATGTTTTTAATACTAATTGACTAAAGGATAGGCTAATAAACTTTGGGTTTTTATTTTAGTCGATGGGCCAGCAACCTGTCACTTTTTGAATTTCAATTCCATTAAAAAGCCATACGCCTAAACGTTGCCTTTCAGTATTTTGGCTTTGTCTACTCCGCAAGGGATATGTATGTACGAGTATGATTGATGTTTGATTATGCTTATTGAGGGCAGTTCACCTTGTGTTATATTTTAAAAGATGGTATTTTTCCCCCTATCACTAAGTCGCCTCTTACGACATCCATGGGAAAGAGATGGAGTGGTCCTATTCTTTTTTGTATTGGTGCCGGTAACCACACGGCACTAACACTGGATAAAAGTGCCTATTCCCTTAATCGCCCCATACAACTTTTATGGCAAAAAATTCATTGATCTCTTTGCTACCAGCCCTACATAGAATCAGGTGTGAAAACGACAGCGCAATTAATCGGCAAGCAGACAAGAAGGAGCATCATACATATTCAGCTAATGTGTTCTGTCAATCACCTCCATTGTTAGTTCCACGCAATGCGTAGGACAGGGATCAGGCTGGGACTGTGGCTGAACTTGACTCCGAAAATGATCCATTTGACAGACAGCCATAATGGTATGGTTACGAAGAAAATCTGAATAGGTAGATAGCTATTTTCGTGCAGAATGTAAAATTGACAAAAGGAATTGCTCGTTAAATTAAGGACGTCCTGGCAAAGGATCAGGTCTAGAGTACCCGAAACCGCCGATCTTGCATGGAGAGTTATGAATGTGGATGAAGCGAAGGAAGTATGCAGAGATCGTGGCAAGTGGAAAGATGTAGTCTCTGTCTACCCCTCCGGGAAAGGGAAAGGAAAAAAAGCATCCAACTTAACACCCCAACTGACGATAGATCTTCCCTTTTGGCGGTAGAACAAAAATCACTTGCGCCTTATACCTAAGAAAATAAGGTAACATAGCAAACAATTTAGTAAGTACAAGAGAATATTCAGAATTACACATGTACATAGTCAATTCCCACCCTTAAGATTCGCCAAATCTTTTACGAAGCGAACCGTGATTTGGAATTCTCTTCCCGCATCTCTCTTCCCTGATACTGGGGAACTATCAAGGCAAGATTGAACAGGCACTATTTGAGCTTTCGTGCACCACTTTAGGCCTTATTTTTCTTACCAAAGGCAGACTGGCCACAGGCAGATCGAGGTAAAGCGCACTCAAATCCATCATTAAAAACCACACCATATCACCAAATATACTTTATATGTGGTGAAATAATAACAAATGATTAGGCTAAGAATTATTAATAACAAGGATTGCCTATTTGTTGAAAAAACGTTATTTAAATCACAAGAAATATATCAAATTCAACGACAAGACGCAAGGTTGTGGTCGAAAAGTCCGTGGCATACTTCGCTGGAATAGATGCGGTTTAGGGATTCTGTTCTGCATTCTTCTTGAGGTTATAGAATTCAAACAGCATTGCTATTCATATTTGCCTTTTATTATTTTCCATCCGTAAGTTTATTTATTGCAGCTTCTTCGAATCGTGTTCATATTTCGATAAAGTAAAGCGCTCTGCTGGATGATAATAAGATCACGCCATTTCTTTGTTTTCATATTTTTTTAGGCTCTCCTTATATGTTCTTAAGTACTAATTAAATAAAAAAAAGCTATGCAAATCAGCAAGGAAATACGAGTACCCTCGGCATATGTTATTTATTTTTATTGTTTTTTTTTTAAATTAATAGGTACCATAAGTTAGTCAAAGCCAGTTCTCGCTATGGTCATCATTCTTTATATTTTTGGGGATGGTTAAATCTTACATCGAAAACTTTTCAATCAGAACAATAACTTAGTTTGTGAGAAAAATACAAGATTTTCTTCACGTTTTAGCATAGTAATCATTCATAGTAAATGTTAATTATAAGTTACACAACATTACTTAGTCATGAGTGGAATGACTTAGTCATTCCATAGTTTTCTTATTTGTGTTAGTTATAATAATAATAAAATCTTATTTAAATTAAAAGTTTTCAATATACGCCGTTTTCAAACTATAGGTATATATGTATATAGCTATTAAAAGATAACGTGATCTTAATAATCAAAACAATATACTGAGCCATAGAGCCAAAAGTTTTATTTTTAAAGTGTTCTTTATCTTTTTCTGTGTCTAGTTCTGTTTATCCAAACCTGCGCTTCAATTTAAAAATTCTAGAAATCCTTTATTTATTTTCTTTATCTATATTCAGAACTTGTCCGCGCTAAATATTTGAAAATTTATTTCATGGTATAGCTTTGTGTTGATAAATAAATCATTCATTCTTTTTAGAATCATGATTTCTCATCATCCTGGGGTTGCGCCCTTACATCTCTGAAGAGCAGATCGGGGTACGCCTGTTACCATGATCCTTGTCAGACTTTTACAGAAAAATTAACCTTAAAAAAATATTCTCATACTATCTTCAGTACGTGTATGCCACATTTACCTTCACAGAGGTAACTTTTAACAATATTTTTTTAACTCAAAAAGCCAGCCGGTTTAAAAAAAATGTTCAAAGAAAACACAAGGCCAAGGAAGCGAGAACTCGCACATAGAACAGGCCGAGGTCTCCATATTTCCACTTAACATTCAAATAATAACCATTGTACATAGCAGACCGCCGGATGATGTGAAAACCGCTCGCTCACAAGGTCTCGCTATGATGTCTTCGAGATAGATACGCTGAGAGGAGCGTTTTGTAATTTTCGTTAATTTTATCATCACTTTTTATTATTTAGCCGAAAAATAGAACTAGCGATGCGTAAAACTGTAATCTTTATGGAGACCAGTTGTGAGTCCGGGCCCCGAAACATTGTGCTGGAGGATACAACCGAGAACATGTTAAAATGATAGAGAGACTGAGTTAACGGTTTTCATTGTAATAAATTGTGAAACTTCCCCAAAGATTTTAATTGCAAAATTAGTATTTTCAGTTTACTATAAACATATTATACTTTCGAAAAATATTTGGATTTCTTATCTTTGTGTACAGTGTACGACAAGATGTAGGTACTTCTGTATTAAATAATATTATTTAAAATCAAAATTATTTTTTGTTCATTTTACACATGGTTTATTTTACCAAAACTTTGGAACAAGACGCGATTTATTGAGTTTCTTTTTTTGTTTTTTAAGACGTATCTAGCTAAAAATAACATCATTGGCTACACGTTCATTAAGTGGTAACCTTCCGTGAGGCATTTGTGATTAGAACCGCCAATCAGTTTCTAACATAAAGCGAGATTCATGCAGTTTTCGTACAAGTATGTTATTTGTCTGAACAAAGGATGGACACACAAATTTGATCCACAAGTATCAATTACATTTAATGAAGTATACCTTCATTCTATTTTGAATTCTCATATTCAGGCGACAACAATACCTTTCCACTTGATTTGCTTGAGTTCACATTTCTTAAAAAAATACTTCGCTACAATCCATATCATAAAATGATGATGTTTTTTTTTTGTTTTGTACAATTTAAATGCCATATTTTCTTTTTAAATACAACAGTCGTCAAATCTCTTAAGTTTCCTGCCGCTTCCAAAGCATCAGTGCAGAAGAAACGGTAACAACTCAGCACTGCACTGCAGCATTTTCTTTACCAACGTTGAACGTTGATTGTTTAGTAGAGCCCGGACTGAATCCACTGCTAAGGACTCAACTGAAAAGATGGTTTTAATGCACAGAAAATAATTATAATATAAAATAATAATATTTTAAAAATAATTTCACACAGACATCACATTTTTATTCATAGCCTTATCAAAAAACTGTTCCCTGATATTTCAGTTACTTTGCAAAAAGCCGTATACATCAAAGCCATTAATTTACATAGTTAATAGTCTATTCATTACATGACTCTCTTAATCGGGCAGTCACTTCCACAAACAGATGACGCATTTCAAACTCTTCCTGGCATCATTATTTACTAAAACTATTCCACTTGATTAAATAATTTATTGACTCGGTAAGTGCGGGAAATCCACAGAATGAGAATGATTATGTATTCACATTTTGTACTTAGAGATAATGTTCTTAACTACTACATAAGAAATGTAGGGAAAAATACTAGTCAAAAGATAACCTATAATTTTTAATTCTTAACCAAAAGAAGGTTGAATAGTCTTTGGACCTTCTGGCTTCTGGCTGGTTCGAAAAAACACGAAAATATAATATTTAAATTAAAACAAAGAAATATGCTAAAACTATTAATAAATTAACTGTCATTATCGCTATAACATAAGAATTTCTGATTTATGAGCGAAACAAAAAAATCATGATGAAAAATGAGAATTAGTCAATATCGTATTTTATTAATAGTCAGTTATTTGGCTTAATGATAGAATTGAGATTCAAATAGTGACAGGTTGCTAGCCCATCGCCTAAAAAAAGAATCCCAAGTTTTTAAGCCCATCCCTTAGTCGCCTTTTACGACATCCATGGGAAAAAGATGGAGTGCTCCTATTCCTTTTTGTGCTGGTGCCGGGAACCACACGGTATAAAAAACAACCTTAACTTATCATCACTAGTATGTAAGTACATACATTTAATTTCCATAACAAAAACGTATAATTTCGAATAAAACACAAGTACTTACATACAATAATTCTACGTCAATTACTCGAGTATTTTAGCCATTGTTCCTTCTAATTGTCCAACTGCATCAGTTTTCTCGCGTTCACACTTTCAATACCGCGGAAGCCCATCTCATTGTTCCTATTTGCATGTCATTAATGCAATCTTTGTTACTATGATAGAAATCGAGGCGCAAGGTTAGCGTGTAATAACATTAATTGTGGCATTACGTGTGCAATAGCTACGAGATGCTATTCTAGCATCTGGAAGAAAAATTATATCGGCTGTTTAATTTAGAACCATTTCACATTTTTCGACGGCGCAGCGTTTTTTACATTTGGAAAAAATAAACGCTTTTTATGAAACAAAGTACAAAATTTTAAATTACATTAAATTATTAGACAATATTATAAGTGAAAGGTACATTTAAAAAGTATTGTATAAAAAGCACAAACTAAAATGAATGTTAATTATGTGTTTGAGATTAGTTCTCAATAGTTTTCAAAAATACATCTTTAGATAAACATTCAAGACCCAGGTCAATCGTTTTTCATAATGACCTGACTGAGGATCGAACCCGGGACCTGTTGTTCAGAGGAACAATACCACTCCGCCAAATGGGCCGTGATGTCACCAAACAAGTGTCACTCATATTAGACCCGAGGCCAACAAGATGTCGGCTCCTTTAGCGAATTCCGATGCACATCGGTGGCGGTCCGATCGATCAATGTAATTACATCTTGAATAAACATATATACATATAATGTGATAATAGGTAGTTTATTTGAACTATAATTGTAAAGATTGGACGTTTTCAAGACTTCTTCTTTCTCCTGGCATTGAACCCGGTTACATCCAAACATCTGGAGAGGTAGAGTACCCGAAACCGCCGAGCTTGTATGAAGAGAGTTATGAATGTAGATGAAGCGAAGAAAGTATGCAGAGATCGTGGCAAGTGGAAAGAGGTAGTCTCTGCCTACCCCTCCGGGAAATAGGCGTGATTTTATGTATGTATGTATGTATCTGGAGAGGATCACGTATAAGTTAGTATTCATGCAATAAAACCACAGAATAGCTTGGACATGAACTCAATGTTTTTAAATGAATATAACAATCTTCACTAGATGAATGTGCATTTTCCATTAGTTGCTTTTTACAATATACACGGGAAAGAGATGGAGTGGTCCATTCTTTTATTGTGAATACCTTTTGCATACATCTTCTTCCAGATTATCAATCCATATTTAGCCAGTATATATGAAGAACTTTTTCTAACACACGACATCTATGTCAGGTAGATTTGTATATTAATCTTATGGTACAATAAATAACTGCCGCGAATAAAAAACAACTTACAGTCCCCTCCATCACATCAAGGAAGACATATCTAAACATGTTACTATTCTCATTGAATATTCAACATAAGCAATAAGGAACTGTCATCTTAAAATTAACACAAAGCAATGTCTGGCTTGAAGAGACTGAAACTTCCTAGGTACTATTATATTTCATTTTCAATTTGAGACGTCAAATGTGCCATAAATCATTTTCTAACCAGTGTAAGGAGACCGCTGAAAAATGTTACAAGTCTAGGAACTTCGCTTCATTTGTGAGTGATTTAGAAGTGTCTAATTAGTTCGGTCGGATTATTAATTTCCTATACAATTAGTACCTGTTAATACCAATTTGTTAATTGCTATCGACAAAAATCTTTTCCTTTAACAAGATATAACGTTTTTTTTTTTAATTGCAATATTTTTTAGTATATTGTTCATCCTTAGCCATAAATCTAAAACTAGAATCGTGTTTTCTGTAGATTTTTAGCTTTGATTTATTCAAAATGAAACCTAGATTTTCACACGGATATGTCATTAAATATATTATTTCATGAATACAAGACGTCTTTTTATAAACATTAAGTCTTTAGTTACATTTCCGTCAATGCATTACTGTAATCATTCAATCATTCCATCCCTATTTATGTGCTGAAAGGCTCTTATAACTGCATGCATCATGCAGTACATCATAATTTCTCCTGAAAACTAATTAATTTGCGAATACGCTAATAAAATGTTGCAGATAAAATAAAATCTAATATATTTTCCAGCTCTAATTAAACCATATCTTTAGATTTTAATTGCTTCCAATACGCCGAACTAGCTAAGCAATTTACAAAGAAACCAAGTACGCAATTTATGATTATTAAAACAGTTATTATAACTGAAATACTTTTTATCTCGTTTGCGCATTAAACGGCTTTATCTGAGCCATACATTCTACAAGATTCGATGAGGCTTATAAAATTACGAGCAAAAGAGCAAAAGAAGCAACCCAATTAAAAGCAACTAGGCACACTGCATCCGTTCGAAAAGCTTAATGATCGCTTGCGTGACAAAATCTAGTTTTTATTCCAGCTTTTAACCTGTGGTCCAAGTGAGAGAAGTATTGATTAATTTTGGTATTAATAACGTAACATTAATCACTGCTCAACCGACGGAAAATATTGTTTCCTTGATACAAAGTAGTTTTGTAATAACTGTAGGTCATCGGAGAAACAAATATCTGCGTCAGTCGGGGCTAGGTGGAAGAGGTGGGCCAGAGAAAAACTTCACTTGAAGAAACTAACAAAATTGAAGAAGCCCCAAATAAGACAAGGTGGAATGAGTCCTCTCGGAAAGCCCAATCTTTTTCAAATGCTCAATCTGTCCCGTAAGTATTTCGATTCTTTATTTCATCCATAACGGACCAAATGCAGGAACCACCTGTACCGCTTTGATCACGTTCTGCGAGCTATCTGAGATGTCTAGTCTAGCTTATGATATGCGTGCCAATGACCTAAAAACTGAAGATGCCACCGAACAGACAAAGTGAAAAGATTAAGAAAGCTCTATGATTAAGGGTTACACTGGGAATGCTTAAAGATAAGACAGATTGGATCCATTCTAAGTCAAAGCTCTTGTGACTTGGCCCCCATGTCATCCCAGTTTCCGCTCGTCCCTGAGAAGTCCCGTTAGTCGGCTGGACGGCGTACTGTTCTTGTAATTGCAGTTAATTCCGCGGTATCGGCCGCTAGCCGAGCCAACCTGGACTAGATGATAATATCTGTATGACAAACTACACTGCGACGTAATTCAGAGGGTCTTGATACACACGATGCATCAGGTTAAAATTTTACCCTTACCATGAACCAATTACTCTTTTCTAAGTTATGTTCTGAGTGCTAATCAATGTTCTCACGGTGAGGAAAAACATCATGAGGAAACCTGCATATCCTGACAACTAGATGATAAATCATGATCCAATATGGCTAGGTTCCTCTGCCAACGTTGCGGAAATGAGACGAGAGTCGCTTCGTATAAAAACCTTAATCTAGGATCATGGTCAAATGATCAGCTCTTTTAAGAGATGAATGACTAACGTCAGGATGAAGAAGAATAAGCTTTGTATTCATAATCTTACAAATAAATATCCCATAAAAGATAACAACAATAATGAAAAGATCTAGGGTCTAAAATTTTTTCATGTGTTTTTTACGAAGTCAAAGAAACTGCGCCGTATGGTTCCCAGCACGAAAAAGAAAAAGAATAGAACCACTCCATCTCTCCCACATGGATGTCGTAAAAGGCGACAAAGGGGTAGGCTTATAAACTTGGGATTCTTCTTTTAGGCGATGGGCTAGCAACCTGTCACTATTTGAATGTCAATTCTTTCTTAAAGCCAAGTAGCTGGACGTGGCCTATCAGTCTTTTCAAGACTGTTGGCTCTGTCTACTCCGCAAGGAATATAGACGTGATTATATGTATGTATGTTTCAAAGAAACTACGCATAGTGGCGCACATGTTTTATCCGAACAGGCTTTACCAACTCACAGCCGGCCAGGACACAGGTGGGCAACCGTGGGAGCCTACCTTGCACTTGAACTGCGATAGCTATTGATTGCTCTTTTTCTCCACGCACAGGACTTATAAGGCAAGCACTTTCCTCCGAAGATACTGCGATGTCTTCTCCAAATATATTGATGGTTTTTGCCGCCATTTTAAATGGATCGCTGGAAATTGTAGAGCTGTTTGGAGCTTGTAAAATGGTCGTTGTTATTTGTATTCCTATATGGGAATGTATGTAGGTAAAAAGCAATTTACTAGCCTATCGAAGCGGTAAAAGGAATTAAAAATTAACTTATCAATAAATTGAATCTCTGAATCGGAATTTCCAGGCCATCGCGTGTCTCTTGGCTCTCTGTACCCCGAATACATACAAACATACATATAGTCGCGTTTATATCCCTTGCGGAGTAAACAGAGCCAACAGTGTCGAAAAAAAAGAAAGGCAACATTCAGGTGTATGGCTTCATGATAATTAAGATTCAAATAGTGTCAGGTTGCTAGCCCATCGCCTACAAAAGGAATCCCAAGTTTAAAAGCCTATCCCTTAGTCGTCTTTTACGATATCCATATAATCACCACGCCTCCATCTCTCACGGGAAAGACAACAATCTCAAAAAGACTATGAAAGGCCACATTCAGCTGTATATTTTGATGCTTCAACAAGTAAACTAATTAAATTTATGCTTCTTGTTACCTATTGACCTTTATAACTGAGTAATTATCAAGATCAGTCATGTCATGATGTTCGACGTGAACATACGATAATTAACACGTATTTGGATCAAAGTACTGAACACCGTGAGATAGTCTCGTCATCAACTTCTGACTTACATCGATAAGGGATGTTTGAAGTATTCTAAATGAAAGATCGACCAATTATTTCACTGAATTGGATAACACTGTGGCCTAAACGAATTTGTTTACATTTGCACCGTCCATTGCAGCTTTCATACTGGTCTGGTAGGGAATAAAAAGCATAGTATGTGTCAGCTGCCTTTCTTCTTGTGAAGATTTTATAAACGTCCGACAAGGTTAAAGCTCATAAACTTAGGGATAAAATTTTAGGTGATTGGTTAGCGATCTGCCACTATTTGACATACATACATGCATATAATCACGTCTATGTCCCATGCAGTGCATACAGATCCAACAGTCTTGAAAAGGCTGATAGCCAATGTTCATGTTTGGCTTAGTAATATTGAGAAATATTGAGATTCATACAAGTTTCTTCCTTTATTCACCTTTTACGACATTCATAGGAATGAATTTAATCTCAATTCCAACAATAAGCTCATTATCATTGTTTTGAAGACTGTTGACTTTATCTACCCCCGTAAAGACGTGATATGTATGAAGCGACTGCAACGACTTCTAAAAATAACAGTCGTTAGTAAATTCTTCAGTATGGTTTTCAAATTGTACCTGGCAGTAATAATTCGTATTATTGACATTCAACTGAATGGCTTAATGTTAGAATTGAAATTTAGATAGTGATAGGCTGATGGCCTTGAGTAAGTTTTTCAAATGTTTGCATAAATTTTACAGATTTAATAAAAATTAGAATAAACAGAAAAGTTTTAAAAACAAGGAGGGAGACCAAAGGGAACAAATCCACAACCGTTAATAACATCGACAGGCGTAAACTCAAGCGCAGTAAGTAACAAATGCATGCATTTATTTTTGCATTCTATGAAGATTACGGCCGCGCCGCATCCGCTGGGCCCGTTATGAACATGGATGTATGAAAACTTTCATTCAAAAAAAGAATAGGACCACTCCATTTCTTTCCCATGGATGTCGTAAAAGGCGACTAAGTGATAGGCTTACATACTTGTGATTCTTTTTTTAGGCGATGGGCTAGCAACCTGTCACTATTTGAATCTCAATTCTATCTTAAAGCCAAATAGCTTAACGTGGCCTATCAGTCTTTACAAGACTGTTGGCTCTGTCTACCCCGCAAGGGATATAGTCGTGATAATATGTATGTATGTATGTATAAATATAGATATAAAGATAATTTTCAAGTCGTTTCATGATTTATCGTGTGAACAGTTAAATTTTTTTTAAATACTTGGGGTATTTCACATTTTAGCGGTTTACACGATGTATTAATATAAACATTAATTAAGGTATTTAAAATCTGCTCTGTGCCCTATATCTTATACTTTGAGTTAACGTGTACCAACCTAATTCTCATCTTGCTTTCAGTAAGTAAGGCCGCTGTGTTCAACCGCTCTCTAAAATTTCTAATCTAGATTTTGTTCGCAGATTAGAAATCTTTCCGAGTTTCGGACAAGATCTGTTTCAGTATACAATTACCAAGTTTGGTGAAAAATATTGATACTGTCGCACTTTCTGTTTTCTTTATCAAATTTAGGTCTTAACGATCGCTTTGTCAAGTACAAGTAAAAAGTTAAATAAGGTTTTTGACGGTTAAAACATTTCTTCCCCAGATGCCGTATCCATTCTAATAATAATCTTATTATAGCCAAACCAGATTATGTAGATTCTGTTGTCCCTCACCAATTACGCACAACTAGTCCTTTACACCTGGCAATTTTTTTTTATTTACATTGTAATGAAAAATATTAGCCAGCCAGTGTTAAGCATGCCAATTAATATTCTATAATTAAAAAATATAGTTCTACTTTGCCATGTTAGTTTCACCTGTGGAATTAACTCTTAATTATAGTTCATTGTTGGGAGTATAGTGAAAAATTAAATATAGATAATAAGGTTTTATGGGAAATTGACAATACAAACTTTATAGTGTACGTGATCAGATTTTTCTTAGTTTTTAGTATAACTTTCCAAAGATATACCTGTTACCAGTATATATTATTAACCTAGTCGAAACAACAGTGGATTCAAACCCTTGTTGAATTTTATCACCCTGGTGATTTGCCATTAGGTGATTTCTGGACATAAAAATTTGGAATTTGAACCCTTTGATCACCCAGATAATAGCACCTGGGTGATCAAAGTGGAATAAACCGATGGATGCACGTATTATTAAGCACCTATTAAATTTCTTTTTATTTGTCATTTGTATTTATTGCATCTTTATTTACCAATATTTATTCATGAGTACTTGGTATAGCAATTTGCTTACCAATACTCATACATCAAGGGAACGCGTGTATTTTTAGGTATTTAAAGACACGAAAACAATGTTTGTTGTAAGCCTTTAAGCTCGCTATGTATGGACAAGATAAATTATGAAAATATAGAAACAGTCGCATAAGGCTTATTACACATTGGTGACAAAACAACTGAAATATGGGAATCTCTAGTATCTGCCTACCCTTATGGGAAACAGGCGTGATAGTATGTATGCATGTATGACCAAATTGTAAAATAATTTTAAATTTTTTTGACAAAACTTATTTTTTCATGTAATCAAGCAAGAATGTCGTTGGTCAAACTGTTAAGGTAAATAATACATATAATCACGTCTATATTCCTTGTGGGGTAGACAGAGCTAACAGTATTGAGAAGATTGATAGGCTACGTTCAGCTGTTGGGCTTAATGATAGAATTGAGATTCAAATAGTGACAGGTTGCTAGTCTATCGCCTAAAAGAGGAATCCCAAGTTTATGCTTATATTACAAGTTTATAGCTTACGGTTATAAACTTGTAATATAAGTTTACGGTTAAAGTGCGCCGAAAAAAAAGGTGGTTAATATTACCTGAATCATTTACTAATGACTCTTTTCCGAGTAAGGTCTATGACCACGATCATGGATTGCAAGCTTGAAGTCAGGTTTTACTCGTCTGACTTCCATAACATTTGCAGGGAAATATTGGTAAGGTTAATAATTGTTACACCGTGGAGTTACCTGCATGTGGTCCTCATGATATTTGTCTAACCTTATAAAGACTTAGCAATCAAACTACGTGTAATCAGAACTCAGAATATGTAGTCATTAATACATGGCAGAGAAATGAAAAATTAAAATGGTTCAAGCTTTCGGTTCTAGTAGCTAAGGTGTAAAATGAACCGTCTGCGACTATATTTCCAGGCAAGTACTGTCCGGGAAATTCAAAAGTAGAATTTTAATAGGCATGTAACATCTTCGTCTTCATCGTCACATACCATCAGGTGAGTGGGAGACAAATGCCTAATCCAATATTAAATAAAAAAAAAGCTCCTTTTATAGTAGGCCCTTTATAGTAAGTATAGCTACGCTCTAAAAGGAATAGTTAGTGATAATCCTTAATGCTGATTGGTAAGGTGAACATGATAGCTGACCCAAGGTGCGATAACGTAGTCCATTGCTCAGTAGGGGCGAGTGTGCGATATTTTTAGACCGGAACCGCAGATGGATCACATCCGGCCTCGACGATGACAGGATTGACAGGGATGGAGATGGAATAAGGCTAGTGGTAAGGGGATGAGAGGCGCGAGTAGCGGGAGCGTTTTTAAAAATAAAACATTTTCTGAAAATAACGGAGTTAGAGATGGTACAGGTTAGGATTATGGGAATGAGAAGCGTAGCGGGTAAGTGAGTACCCACATTTAGAGCCTGAAACCATAGATACCGAAACTCCGAGCCGGAAATATAGTGTAAGTTTTTTCTGACTTACCATCGCATTTATACAACAACACTAAGTGTTGCAGTTGTCTATGCTGTGTCAATTGCTTCGAATTGTATGCTTAATTTTAATAAAAACAATCATACGGGATAAGACATATAGATTTAGCCAGCCCCAAAGTAATTTTGAGGCGTGTATAGAATACCGACTGAACGATTGCATATATGATAAATTCCTACGGTCACCACAGTGTCCTTACCTTTATTTGTTTCTAGTTTTAACAAGCGCCTAAGATGTCAACTAAAACCAAAAAGACTGTTGACTATAATTGCTCACCATAGCGGTTTTCCGAGACCGGACACACCTGTTAAAAGGCCTACAATATAGCTTTTCAATGTATTGAAGAAGTTTTTGATATCGACACCTGTGAACAAAGAAATAGATAATTAAACGGGTGGTTGGGTGGCCAGTTTAAATAAATTACAACCAATTAAAGAATACTTTGTGAATGTTTCACGACTATCTGTGAAGAAACAATGATCTAATTAGGATATTTCTCATAGTGTTGGATCTGTCAGTATTTTATAATATCCTTAATAGGCAGACAAAAGGTTAATATGCACATCTGGATACAACAACTTGATGCTCATACTATTCTTATGCTATCCTGGAAAATCTATGCATCCACCTGAAAAATAAGTAATAATAAATATTTTCTTTATACATGTGTTATGTTTTTATTTTGAAAAAATAATTAATTTTAGTACAATAACTTACTTAAATTATATGTATGGCCTAGATTATATTAAATAAGTATAATCTAGGCCAAACTTTTTTTTCTTAGAATAACGTGCTTACAATACTTAACTCATAGAGAACTAGAGATAATATTATTATATCTGTTCAGGCGCTAGGCGCCACTAGGCGCCACTAGGTGCTTGACCAACCACTTTTAATCAGTGACTTATAAGACATACTCCTGGGCATAAAACAATCTTTTAACATCTACATGATGTTATATCTGGAAATTAAACTTCGTTGAACTCATCGTCGGCTTTTGACATTTAAAATCTTTTTTATTCTACTCTCGGAGAAATGATCACGGACTGTTTCCTTCGGGCCGAGAAATGCAGCCTTGACGGGACATCGAACCTGTACTTAATCAGAAATTAATGAGAGTACAGAGGTAAGGCTATGCTATGATTACATCGACTAGCATTTCATTTCTTTTACCAAGACAGTAGGAGATAAGAATTGCGATCTGAGACAGCACGTCTTTGCGTCAAAACTTTTCAAACTTGATTCAAACTTACTCAAACATGATTTCTTTTTTAGGTGTATTGTTTAAGGCATATTATAAAAGGTATGTACATAACGTCAATGTATGGTTTAAAGTGTAAAGAATAGTAACAGAGAAATTTCGAAGACATTATTGTAAAAAAGCTATTATTTAGCACCATCTATCGACATAAAAATGTTCTTGTTCTTGCCCCACAGACTGACGATAAAAAGAAATACTGCGTAGGTATCAAAAACCGGAATAAAGAGAGAGGACTGTAGAAAAGCGAAGTAAAGTTGAACTCGGGAAAAGATGCGGATATAATAATACATACTTACATATAATCACGTCTTTATTCCTTGCAGGGTAGACAGAGCCAACAGTCTTGTAAAGACTGCTAGGCTACGTTCAGCTGTTTGGCTTTAAGATAGAATTCAGATTCAAATATTGACAGGTTGCTAGCCCATCGCCTAAAAGATGAATCTCAAGTTTATAAGCCTACCCCTTAGTCGCCTTTTACGACATCCATGGAAAAGAGATGGAGTGGTCCTATTGGTGCCGGGAACCACACGGCAATAATAATAAAGGAATGAAATGAGTATCAAAACGAAATAGTTCAGATGAACTATATACATATGTATATAATAAGAGAAGATTTCTGTCTCTCAGTATTTTGCGTCTTAATACCAAGTCGACTTTTTCTATACGAAAACAAGAGGTACCTACAGCAATTAAAATGCACGCGTAAAATGCAGTGCAATGCAGTTTTAATGCGTAGATTAACCCTTTGCGCCAGATGGCTTTTTGCATATAGACAGCGAAATTGATTGACCAGGCCAAAGGCGACTTGCGGCTACATATTCAGCGCAAGCGCAAATATTTTAATCAGAATATTTAAAATGCTTAACATTTAGCTTTAACTTAACATTTTTGTAGTGACTTATTGGGCCACACATAACGAATGTTTTTAACTGTTCTAGAGTACCAAATTGTACGTGATCTGTTTAAGAGCGTCGATATCTGTTCTAGATATGGTGCCCGTAATGAAAGTGTGATGCAAAGGAGATACAGGTTCAATTCCTGCCGGTGCCTACTGAGCCATGTACATTAGTTTGAATGACAACTAAAGCTTAGAGTGCGGAAAAAATATCGTGAAAATGGATTGTAGTGTATCGATGATCCAAAATGGGTTAGGTTCCCCAAAAAAGGTTGCGGAGGTCAGAGGGAGTCCATTTGTGGAAATCGCTTTTGACTATTTTCCTGACTATCCAATCCAGGATAATAGTCAAAGGCGCACCCCGGGCTCCTCTAATCAAAATACATACAAACATACATTCATAAATACATATGGTCACGTCTATATCCCTTGCGGGGTAGACAGAGCCAACAGTCTTGAAAAGACTGACAGGCCACGTTCAGCTATTTGATTTACCGATAGAATTGAGATTCAACTAGTGACAGGTTGCTAGCCCATCGCCTAAAAAAGAATCCCAAGTTTGAAAGCCTATCCCTTAGTCGATTTTTTTAAGTAGGGAAGTAGTAAAATCAAAATTGCCCGGTTCAAATGCGTGTGGCGCAATAGGGCACAGGTTCGAATCCCAGCTCGGCCATGTACCAATTACTATTTTCGAAGTTAAGTACCTACATTAGTTTGAAAACTAAGCGATGCTCTTACGGTAAGGGTAAACATTGTGAGGAAACCTTCACGCTCAGGCAATTGGATATGTAACCATGATCGATCCAATACTGGTTATGATCCCAGGCATACTGGTTATGGCAAAGGTTGCGGAGGTCAGATAGGATGGGATTCGCTTCATGTAAAAACCCGACTCACCCAATCCAGGAACCATGACCAATGGCATATCCTGGGCTCCTCTCCAGAGTGATGAGGATGCAACCGAGATTAAAGCCAGGAAGAAGAAGTTAAGTTCGTAACTGCAAAGTATGTGAGTTTGCAAAGTTTTATGATAAGCTGCTAGCCCGATATGTCTTTGACAATGTATGACATAGCCCTCCAGTCTTTTCAAGATTGTTGGGTCTGTCTACCTTGTAAGAGATAAAGACGTGACTATATGTACGTAAGCATTTTTTTCTACGCATGTCATCCCTTTTTAAAGGTTTGGGAAAAGATATTTCTTAAAAGTAGTTTAATTATTTAATGCATGGTAACAAAACACTAAGCGTAACAATATACTCTTAGGTATACAATTTTTGCAAACTACCTACTAAATATAATCAATTTTCTCATGTAATACATTTTAATTAACATAACTTCAATCAATTTTGTATTAATTTGTTCATAAATTGACTGAGCATTTGCGTGTCTAATACAGGCCCTAAAATAGAAGGCAGATGCACCTAGCTTAATTGTAAAGGTTAATACATACCAGCTCATTTACATACACGCTTCATATTGTATGTATCTCATTCACATAACCTTGAGGGTTGGAGTTATTTTGTAATATACCTTGAGCCACCTTATAATTTGCCTTCTAAAATTATGGGGCGAACGGACAAATTAACAAGAGGACGTCTATTCATTAATTCATTCATATAATCACGTCTATAACACTTGCGTTGTGGGCAGAGCCAGCAGTCTTGAAAGACAGGCCACAGTCAGCTGTTGGGCTTAATGATAGAATTGAGATTCGAATAATGACAGGTTGCTAGCCCAGCGCCTAAAAGAAGAATCCCGAGTTTATAAACCTTTCCCTTAGTCGCTTTTTTTAAGGAGGGAAGATAAGTAGTAAAATCAAAATTCGTGGCAGCTTTTCCAAGCACTAAGTGCCTGTGTATGCAAATCATTCTAAATGTCACTTGCAAGTTTAGTTTGAAAGGGTAATGACCCAGATCGATGTAAGTATAAAGTGACACTTTAATTAATTTAGGTACTTACAAAGAAATTAAGAATTTCCTGATTTACCAAATATCCGGGTCATTAACTTAAGAGGATGCCGTGTGGTTCCCGGCACTTATAGAAAAAATAATAGGACCACTCCATCTCTCTCCCATGGATGTCGTAAAAGGCGACTAAGGGGTAGGCTTATATACTTTGGATTCTTCTTTTAGGCGATGGGCTAGCAACCTGTCACTATTTGAATCTCAATTCTACTCGTATAACTAAGCCAAACAGCTGAACGTGGCCTTTCAGTCTTTTGAAGACTGTTGACTCTGTCTACTCCGCAAGGGGCATAGACGTGATTATATGTTATGTTTTTAGATTTATCAATCTCCAACAACATTACTGCTTGCCCGATTCCAAACATTAGTTAGCATTATCAAACATCTCACTAAAGGTCCCGAAGTTAAAACAAGACAACTTTTGTAATGAGTTGCGTGTAGGCCATGTCTCAGAACAATAGAGTCAAGCCTATTTGCTAAATAGTACCAGGGCTGAGCAAAACATATGTTCACATATCCACGTCTATATCCCTTGCGGGATAGACAGAGCCAATTGTCTTGTAAAGTCTGATAGACCAGGTTCAGCTTATTGGTGAATTTGAAATTCAAATCGTGACAGGTTGGTAATATATAAATACTTAGATTCTTCTTTTAGACGATAGAATACGCTTGAATTATCCTGAATAATCTAGCCCGTGTGGTTTCTGGCACTTAGATAAAATAGAACAACTCCATATCTTTTATATGGATTTCGTAAAATGCGACCAAAGAATATACTTATAAAATTGTGATTCCTCTTATAGGCGATGTGCTAGCAACCTGTCACTATTTGAATCACAATTCCATCGTGAAGCAATACAGCTGAACGTGGCCTTAAAGTCATTTCGAGACTGTTGACTTTGTCTACCCCGCAAGAATATAGCCATGACTATATGTATGTTTCTGTTTTACATACATACATAAAATCACGCCTCTTTCCCGGAGGGGTAGGCAGAGACTACCTCTTTCCACTTGCCACGATCTCTGCATACTTCCTTCGCTTCATCCACATTCATAACTCTCTTCATGCAAGCTCAGCGGTTTCGGGTACTTTTGACCTGACCCTTTACCAGGACGTCCTTAATTTGATCAAGATACGTTCGTCTAGGTCTTCCCACTATAAGGTTCTTCTGTTAATATAGAAAATGGTCTGAGCAACCCTGTCAAAGCCAAAACTGCGTTTAATGTCACCATGGTACCTGAACCGCTGGCTGTAGGGCAGTGTCAATCACGACAAAATTCAGAATGGCACACATTAGTTACACGTCACACTATTGTTAGCTGACAGAGAAGTAAATAAATCCTTGTTGCACATTGTTTTGGATTTTGGATGCAATTTTATTTCAATGAGATCAGATGCAATCTTGACTTCAGATATAAACATAACTAGATGTGCCTGCGACTTTGTCCGCGTGGAATAGTTATTTTGGACATCATTGAAGCCCTCAAGGATGAATAATTTACTCCGTTTTTTTTTTCACATTTTCCATTATTTCTTCGCTTCTAATTATCTTATAACGTTGCAGCGTGATGTTATATAGCCTTAAGCCTTCCTCGATAAATGGTCTATTTAACACAAAACAAATTTTTCAATTCGAACCAGTAGTTCCTGAGATTAGTGCGTTCAAACAAACAAACAAACTCTTCAGCTTTATAATACTAGTATAGATAAACTATGAACTTGTACCATTGACTCTTTTTCGAGATAAGTAATTAATAGTAGCTTAAGTCCTAACCGATGCTTTTACGGTGAAGGAAAATATCGTGAGGAATCCTGCACGTTTAGGTAAATGGATGTGTAACCATGATCTAATTTGGTTTAGGTTACCCTGCAAAGTAACGGTGGTCAGATAGGAGTCGCCTCGTATTAACTGACTTGCACTCTCCGTGATTATGGTCACAGATAAACCGACCAAATTGTAAAGGGTTAAGGACGCAACATTATGGTTTATTTAAAGAATTTTAAATAATTTCTAGAACAACATGTCAAATTATTTATTATCTTTACTAGTGATTACGTACTAAATTGCTTTTCAGAATTATCAATTATTTTACCACACCAGGTCTATTCAATTTTATTGCTCTTAGTCAATGTTTGGTAAAAGAGAACAAATGAGGTGTCACTGTTACATACATACATACCTACATACATATGGTCACGTCTATATCCCTTGCGGGGTAGACAGAGCCAACAGTATTGTAAGACTTATAAGCCACGTTCAGCTATTTGGCTTTAAGATAGAATTGAGATTCAAATAGTGACAGGTTGCTAGCCCATCGCCTAAAAAAGAATCCCAAGTTTGTAAGCCTATCCCTTAGTCGCCTTTTGCGACATCCATAGGAAAGAGATGGAGTGGCCCTATTCTTTTTTGTATTGGTGCCGGGAACCACACGGCACAGATTACACGACAAAAATTATTCTTACTCTCATTACAAGTTAAACGTATCACCAACAAGAAACTATAGTATAAACAGTCCCAGTTCACTAGTTTCGCCCGCCCGGCCCCATTCCGTGGTAACTGTTACCACATCGGGCTGAGAATTAGGTCATCCTTACAAGGATCCGTTTGTGACGTCATCGCCTTTGGATACAGAATTAGGGTTCACGATCTTTGTTATTTACACTGATTAGAAACTTGGTCTGATCATCACATTGACGTCATATCTGTAGACTCACAAATCCGCTTAGAAGGTATCCGAATTCGTCGGGCCTTACGAGAAATATTTTTGGTAGGTGTTTGAAGGAAAATATCTTTAAAATGGCGGTTGTGAGTTCGGAAGTTTGTTTCTATTTTTTGTTTTTATCAGTGAATTTGTGTTTAGTTGATGAAATGTTTGTTTGACTTGGGAAAATTACATACATACATAAAATCACGCCTCTTTGCCGGAGGGGTAGGCAGAGACTACCTCTTTCCACTTGCCACGATCTCTGCATACTTGGGATAATTAACTATATTTATAGAAAATTTCTATGGCAAATGAAAGCGTCACAAACTTACTAGCTTTTGCACGCTTTTGCGGCTTTGCACCAGTGAGAAAATCTATAAAAAAAATTTGCATATGTTACTTCCGAAGGTCTGTTCCATATCAGTAGCCAGTAGTAGCCAAATACTCGTATTAGTATGGCTGTAGATTACAAAAATATTGATTAGAATATTTGATTGAGGAAAATTGTATTTCTTTCTTATTTTATACCTACCACCAAATTGACCACCGAAGTCATGCAAAAGGGATTTATTACCCGTGCAAAAATGGTCCTTTACAATGAAAAAAAAAACACATTGAGAAATATTTCACATCGCGAGAGAACGTTTGAAAGTCAGTCTGTTTGTCAGGCCAAAGACCTAAGTTAATTAGAGATAGGGCACAAAAAGGTCATTATGGAGAAGAATGCCGATCGTTTTCATTTGTTTTTAAAGTTATAACAAAGATTTGTTTAATAAATAATAAAAACATACATACATATAGACATGTCTATATCCCTTGCGGGGTAGACAGAGTCAACAGTCTAGAAAAGTCTGAAAGGCCACGTTCAGCTGTATGGCTTTGTGATGGAAGTGAGATTCATATAGTGACAGGTTGCTAGCCCAACGCCAACAAGAGGAATCCCAAATTTGTAAGCCTATCCCTTAATCGCCTTTAAGAACATCCATGGGAAAGATATGGATTGGTCCTATTCTACGTAAAGTGCGGGAAACCACACGGCACATCTACGACAATCGCAGGCAAAAAAAGTTACTTTTTCGGAAACCTTGTCTAAACATGTGATCATCCTAATCTACATAATCTAAGTCCGAACAACCCAGTACTATCTTGTGGTCTATTTACCGAGGGGAAAACACGTTGACCTATAAAATCCTGTACAAAGGCACTCTTGTATTCCAGACTCACGCACACATAGATAAATACAACTACATACATGTTATATGCATGTGTGGGTATAACTAAATGAATATTTACACTTGTAAGCCACCTCCTCTCATATTAACACATTTTGTTTTATTATTTTTTACAGAATATTATTTGAATTTATGCCGTGTGGTTCCCGGCACCAATGAAAAAAGAATAGGACCACTCCATCTCTTTCCCATGGATGTCGTAAAAGGCGACTAAGGGATAGGCTTATAAACTTGGGATTCTTCTTTTAGGCGATGGGCTAGCAACCTGTCACTATTTGAATCTCAATTCTATCATAAAGCCAAATAGGTGAATGTGGCCATTCAGTCTTTTCAAGACTGTTGGCTCTGTCTTCCCCGCAAGGGATATAGACGTGACAAAATGTATGTATGTATGTATTAATTATTTATTCGTGAACAAAGCCAGCTGTCGTACCTATGCAGTAAAACGTGTCATAGTTTTCAATAGTAACGGCTGCTATGACATTGTTTGTTAGAGAAAAGTCATAAATGATTTAATTTTATTGTAAACTAGAGGCCGCCCGCGACTTCGTCCGCATGGAAACCCTATCAATCCCGCGGGAACTCTGGGATAAAAAGTAGCCTATGTGTTATTCTGGGTCTTCAGCTACCTACATACCAAATTTCATGGTAATCGGTTCAGTAGTTTTTGCGTGAAAGAGTAACAAACATCCATACATCCATACAAACTTTCGCCTTTATAATAGTAGTAGGATTAAGTAGGTACTCGTAACAAATGAGAGATTTGAAATCGAATTCCTAAAAGCTATTTCACAAACGGGAATTAAAAAATATCTTATTAGAATTTTCAAGTTAAAATGCATAAATGTGAAATTGAAGTTCTCTTGTAAGAAAAAAATCTAACTGGATATAATAAGAATGAAGCTAAAGGATTTATTGAAAACAAGCTTAACAATCAATCCCGTGGGAACACCGGGATAAAAAGTAGCCTATAAATTATTCTGGGTCTTCAGCTACCTACATACCAAATTTCATCGTAATCGGTTCAGTAGTTTTTGCGTGAAAGAGTAACAAACATCCATACTGACATACATACTCACAAACTTTCGCATTTATTAGGATAGGATATATATATTATAGGATTTCTTTGGGAGCCAAGCCTCCTAGATTAAAGCTACCTAGTTAATTATTTTAAAGCTGGAATGCTGTAGACTTATCGCTCACTCTTACAGCTTCATTAGTATGCCATATTTTACTAAATATATTGTATCTGGGAGTGAAAGGGACGGAGTTAGGTGGGATACTGACAAAACCTAAACTAGCCAATGTCGCTGAGAAGGTCGCTTTGAGTGGGTTTTATTCGAGCGGATATGGAAAGAATAATGGCCGATTTTGGCCCTTCGACAACGTGTTTTGTAATAATATAACGTAAACGGTGCCGTGTGTTTACAGGCACGAAAAGAAAAAAAGAATAGGACCGCACCATCTCTAACCCATGGATGTCATAAAAGGCGGCGAAGTGATAGGTTTTTCAACTTGGGATTCTCCTTTTAGACGATGTGCTAGCAACCTGTCACTATTTGAACCTCAATTCTGTCATTAAGCCAAACAGCTGAACGTGGTCTATCAATCTTTTCAAGATTTTTGTCTACCACTACCACTACCAAATATAGCATCGTTAAGTTAGTATCTCGTAACACAAGTCTCGAACTTACTTTGAGGCTAACTTAATTTGTGTAATTTGTCCCGTATATATATTTATTTATTTATGAACTAAGGATTCTTCTTTGAGGCGATATGAGCTAGCAACGATTTCACTATATCTGATACTCTTTTTAACATGCAGCCACCCTGTTACTAAACGTTGTCTTTTTATGGGTATATATTGTTTGTATTATATACCTTTAGAAATAAAGACGTAGTTATTATGTGTATTTGTAATGTATTTAAGATAAAAGTATAACATTAAAAACTATTTCAAATGTGAAGTTCATTTTTCTCATATTGTTGGTTCAAATGGTTACAACTACTTGACTTTCATAAGATTTCTTCTACTGCATCTAGCAAAGAGAGTGGCAGTTGAAATATTAATTAAAAAAAATAATTACCGTAACATTCTTAAATTAATAACATATACGATGACGATGATATATGATTTTGCAATATTTAATACATAATTAATTTTACATAACAACCATTCGGTATAAAAGATCCCATTGCAAAATGACCTGCGCCACACGTGCATCGTCTATTGTGCACGTTGCATAATGCACAAAAAAGGTTTTTTTGTGTCCACACAAAAACACAAAGAGAATGTCTTACTTTCTTCAGATTTTTTGCTGAGAGTGGGACGTTCGTTGTAAAGTGAATATGTTATATGTGTGTTTCTTAAATTTTTTTTTGAGAATGTTTATAAATTCACATGCATGTGTAATATAATATTAATATTACACTTTTACTGTTTGTATTTTTAAAACTAAAATGGGTAATATCTATCACCTTGGATAGGATAGCTTGATCGGTGTGATTTAGAGAAAAGTAAAAGAAAATGTTCAAGTCTCATCCCTCAGGTTTTAAAAACCAAAATTCAAGTCATTTTAGGCTTAAAGGGTAACATATTAATTAGACAAAAAAATTACAGGTTGTAATCACATCACCTAAAACTTTATATGCCTTTCCCTAGAAACATTGATATCGAAACCTTTGATTGAGTTACACAATTAAAGATGAAAATAAAATACTGAGCTTAGAATGCATGTTCATCGTAAACAGATTGCATATACCTGCATGCATTCCCACACTTTATCTTATGAGTCTATCTCCCTCTTACCCACGAAAAAATATAATCGTCTCGCTCAGATGAATCCACTTTCGACGTCATCTTTCACTCTCACTGTCGTTTACAGTATATCTAAAGGTTTCACATGAAAATACTTTAAGTAAAAAAAATAAAGTATAAGAAAAATACTCTAAACTAAAATTGTTACCACAATGAGAATGGTGGGGCAGAAAAAAGTACATATAAATGAATCGTGGCAAATTCAACTTTGTGTTCTCTGCCTACCCCTCCTGGAAAGAGACATTATTATACTTCAAATTCGGTTAAAAAAGGACGGATCTTTAATATCTGACATTGAGGAGCCTGGTATGCACGTTCGACGATACGATAATCCTAGATTGGTGTCAGGGCTTTAGACGAAATGTCTGAACTCCGCAAACTTTGCAGAGAGAACCTAACCCATACTCCTCTCCAGAAAGTTGAGGACACAACTGGAACATGCAAGACGGAAAATGACTAAAATGGTAACATAAACAGCC
Source organism: Amyelois transitella (assembly GCF_032362555.1). Classification (NCBI taxonomy): domain Eukaryota; kingdom Metazoa; phylum Arthropoda; class Insecta; order Lepidoptera; family Pyralidae; genus Amyelois; species Amyelois transitella. The sequence goes on along the minus strand of NC_083506.1, from coordinate 2,932,832 downwards.
CAACCAAATGAGAAACTGTTCATTTTATCTGCTTCCTTTCACTATACTACAATGCGTGACGTAAGCCGATTCAGCTGGATGCTCCCGCGCACTTTCTTCAGAAAGGGAGGGCTTCATCAAATTTACATGCATTAGAGCGAGATGGCATTACAAACAATGACGCTGGCGTTTTTATGCCCAACAATGATATTCCATCGTAACAACTTTCTTCCAGTTTTTGCGTCAAATCGTTGACTTCAATTAGGGCTGACACATGCGAATTAATGACTGTATTGTTAATTCTCATACTTTCCATTTCAATATACACAAGTCTAAAGTATGAGCATAGAATACATGGTATACACAATAATTCAGTTTCGCAGAAAACTGCCATAGACATTAATTATACCGTTGGTTTAAAAAATTAATGTCCGCTGCAGTTGCAACGGCGTAACTGAATGAAAAAATAATAAATTTTGCTGCTCCCCAAAATTTTCTTGGCAGTAGTCACGATTGTGTTCTCATTTCTCTGGAAAAAAAAGCCACATCTGCCTGTTAACAAAATCCTAGAGTAGGGTAAGTCAAGTTATTACATGAAGCAGCTTCTGTCTGATATCAGCTTAACTTCCCAAGAGAACTTTTAATTAGACCCTAGCGTACCCACAGCAAGGTTCTAACCTGGCTTGGATCATATTTTGGCAACCCTACCACCAATTAATCAGTGAAAGAGTGAGAGTTTGTCGTCACACGCACACTTTCGACGTCAACGACTGATGCGCAGTTTTTCTTCAGTTTAACCATCTAACGATCCGAGTGAAAATCTTTTGTTATAGCTTTCCCTCGATTAGAACGCCGAAAATTGATTTTAAAGGGTAATTGTTTAACTTTTAATTTCGACATAAAAGTTATTCTTCTAAATAGAATCATCATTTTGTATATGCCTCGGTGAGGGGAAATCTTTACCATCGTAAATGATGCCTTTAAAAATACCTTTTTCTTTATTTAATATAATAATTGGATTTATTATTATTAATTTTCTCAAGGTGGCCTTACGGTTTCTCTCTCTTGTTTCCCAGTTGTATCTGGGGTATCCCCTTACTTAAGTAATAATAGTAAGTAACTAGCGAGAAATATTTAGATATATAGTATTACTTTAAAATAGCGTTATTTTAAAAGTTAAAGACAAGTTAGATGCGTGATTTTTTGTTTTTGTGAAGAAAGAGACTCAGAAATAAAATTTACGAAAAACAAGATTAACGAGAAATCCGTTTGAGTTTTATCGCTCAGGTACTAAACATTAATAAAACATAATCCATTTTTTTTTAACTAAACCGGTGCCCTTTTACCGTACAATAAACACAATACCTATTTTCTATCCATAGCCACGCGTAACCTGCAATTTAAAAAAAAACGCGATTCAGTCCCTATTCTATTCAAAACGAACGTGAGCTCACAAAAACTATCGGCTGATCTAAATCGGAATTCTTAAGGATAGAAAAAAAAGGAGAAATCATATTTTTTGCTCCCTCTTTCACATAACTTTCCCTAGAGCCAGGTAGGTGAGACAAAAAATGGTAACCGTGCCTTGTGATGTGACACTCCAAAAATGTGAGGTCATAGTTTCGTGGGAGCATGTTTTAGCCATGATTCTTTTGTTTGGGTAAAATATAGATACATATGTATTTGTATTTTTACAACACACTTGTGTTTCATACTTATTCTTTCTACGGTATGAATTTAATTAATTTCTTGTTTTATAAAGTTTTTTTATGCATCTAGTCTGATTGTTTTGTGTACGTGTGTGTTTGATAAGGAAGGCCTCAGGGGTTCTTCATCAGAATGATGATAATTATAGTGCGCACAAATTTCGTTAAATAAATCTTCGTTTCATACATAAATATAGTCACGTCTCTATCCCTTACGGGGCAAACATAGCCAACAGGCTCAAAAACACAGAAAGGCCACGTTGAGCTGCATGTTTCGAGATCGTTTCTTCAATTTAAAAAATATATACGTTTATATGTCAACCATCATATATGTTGTCTGTACTAACTATAAAAATATTTAACAACTTAAAGCAATATTACTTACCACCGAAAATGGTTGCTTACTTACCATAGGTAGGTACTAAATCGGTAAACGTTTTCACGCAATATCGCTGTTTACCATAAGTTATTTACTCAAGAAGGCACAAACGCCGCGTTCACACCGAATAGAATGTGTGAAGGCCGACGAATGTCGAAGGTCGCGCTGATAGAGGGACTGGACTTTAGACGCGGCACACGTGATACAATTTGTAGCAACTACATAAAATTTTCCTGAACATGAATTTCTTTTTCTAAACATGAATTTCTATTTCTGGACATGATTTTTTATTTCTGAACATTAAGTTTTATTAATCTGCTGTCCTAGTATCGAAGAAAAAACAGATTGGTAAGGTCAATTAAGGGAATGTCTAATAAACTTAGGATTCTTCTGTTAAGCGATGGACTAACAACATGTCACTCACTATCTGAATCTCAATTCAATCATTAAGCTATACAGATGAATTTCGGTTTGAAGCTTTTTCAAGTCTGTTGGCTCTGTCTTCCCCGTTAGGAATAGAGATATAATTATATGTATTAACATTACAAAATTCCTCAGTTGGATAACAATAACAGGAGTATATTACTTAACAAAACTACAATTTGAAAGCTCAATGCAATTCAATAACATTGAACCACTTATCATGCTTTAAGCCATTAGGTGAAGAAGGATTTTTACAAAATATGACGGTAGCAAAACATAATTTTACAGTCTGTATTTAAAGTGTCAAGATAAGAACATAATTACATGGTTTTAACAAGAGGTTTATAATTATTGAATGTAGAAGTATTTTTAACTAAAGCGCAAAACCAATATTGGTGCACTTTTTTTTTGATTTTTGAAAATATTTTAATTAATAGTCCATATTTTTTTTAACTGTAATATTAAACTTAATTACCATAGTTGAAGAGGTAAAGATGCAATGCGAAAGATTAATGCAGAGTAACCTTCAATCGGCAACTAAAAGTCGCCCGTCTGATACGGCTTCAAACGTGACAACGAAATCATTTCGTTTGATAATTCCGAAATCGACAATAATATTTAAGGATATTCCTTTATAAAAGTTACAATATGCTTGCTTGTAAGGAAATAATCAAATAAATTTTATAGCTATGAAATTAGAAACAGTTCCTTGTAACAATTAAATAAAGAGAAATTTAATACAAGCCCCAAAGCACAATGTAAATTATCAACAATTACAGATAAATGTCAAAATATGTTTAAGTTATGAAAATGGAGGAGAAAGGAAAGCAACTGATAGCTTGATTATGACGAAACAGCTTGCACCAGAGCAGGCGAACCAGCAAGATAGAACTAGATATGTTACTATATAAAAAGTGCCGTGTGGTTCCAGGCACCAATACAAAAAAGTTTAGTGACCACTCCATCTCTTTTCCATTGATGTCGTAAAAGACGACTAAGGGATAGGCTTGCAAACTTGGGATTCTTTTGGTGCCAGAAACGACACGACGTGTAACGATATAAATTCACCAGATATATCTGGCGGAGTTATCTCGACTTTACAGCAAGTTTTTAGTAAAGCAAGACCAGGTTCATCTTGTAGCGAAGAAAAATAAAATTATTTATTAACAATTTTTCTTTCATTCTTTCTTTCAAATATACTGTGTGCCAACTTTTCTTTTCGCACAGTTGTAAAAGTCAATGGAATGTTTATTTTGATGTAACATGAGAAAATAATTGATAGCATTAATAATCATATGATCATCACTTAATTCGTCATTATTGATTTAACAGCATCCAATCTAAAATAATAAATGATTACCCATTAATTAAACAAAATATACACACACTTCATCAATTGGTTTCATTGGGTTAAAATGACGAAGAAAAATTTTGTTTACCTATACATTCTATTAATCAAGATGCCTGACCTTTTGTGATGTAACAAAATGTAAGCGATACTAACAATACCTTACCGAAAAGCTTTCACATTGCATTTCATAACGTTGAAGGGTATAAACCTTTCATCAACAACTTCTGCCCGCTACTTTACTCCTATTGATAATATTCATTCCTCAAAGAATTGATCATCAATATACGTAAAAATCTTGAGTTTTTGACTGACTGACAGATATCGTACACTTGCTAAATTTCATGTTCCTATAAACAGAAATTTCGGTTGAAGAAGGTGCAATTTAGCAAGTAAGTACCTTGGAAAATATAAAGAAATTCTAGGAGAAGATACAACTATATTCCTATGGGAATGAAAAAGAACAAGGCTTCTGTTATTCAAGGATAGACCTATGAATATAATGTATGGTTGATTACCTATACGGCTAAATTATGTATATTTAATTATAGTCGTTATTATTTTTCATATGATTCTATAATTATCCACAAAAAATAAGGTCTTTCAACACTGGCCATTCCATATTTCCTAGTCGCAAATTTTTTGGCGAATCACACATTAACATCTCATAAATACTAACCCTTGCTAATAATTTCAGTCGCATTATACAAAATCAGCAGTTAACAGCGCCTTAACTCATGGACCTAGAAGATGTTCTATGATTCACACGGTACTAGTAATCTTTATAATCAAAGTTGGAGCTCTGACCCAAATTCATGCAACCGTCGAGTACTTTCATTGTAAACGCTAAACAACTCACACTTGCATTACATACACACACTAACTAATACATGAATACACAATACACAAACGCGTGTGAAAGGAAACGCACACTAAACCAAGTTGAACACAATATGAGTATGGCTACTAGCACACATAAACTCTGTGTAGCAATAGATGAATGCGTGAAAGACATTTGCATACTTTAAAATGAATTTGCTACTGGACAAAGTCCTACTATACTTGCTTTTGAGAACGTTGCATTAATGGTGTACCTATGGGCTGAACTAGAATTTAATACGGCCATAGATACAAAATGTATACCGCTCTTGCATTTGTAAATGTGTTAGTTACAGAATCGTATTGTGCTTCGGCATTAGAGCGAGGAGATGCGTATAATGTATCATTTAAGAACTAGGGCACCATTCCAGTCTGGTTCTAATTAACTATGGGAATGAATTGATTAGAACTGATTTAGAAACTAAAATCTATTTGAGAAGCGATGAAATGAAATTATCACATTGGCATAAATGTGTAGTGAAAGGTGTTTTCCTAAGCAGCAGATCACAACTTTAATTTGAGATTTTTTCTTTAAGTCGCAAGATACAAGAAAATTTAAAGAAATTAAGTAAATCTAACTATTAACCGAAATTGTATACATATGTTATCAATGACATTTCCTAATTCTTATATCTTGTCGATTATAATCCTACTACAGAATACAAAATTTCATTAAAACATTGACTAAGCAAGACCGAACTAGACTTATAGCAAATCTTAAACAGTATATAGATCAATATTGTACTATATCTAATCTCTATAGGAAAGGGAAACGCAGAGAAATTGTATAACATTTATAGTTACGGCGACACAATGACAAACCATCAAAAGACGATTAGGCGAATTGGAAAATGAGCATAACACAACTCGTACTCTTACATTGTTGGACGTTTTTTTGTAACCATATTTTAGTAACAGTCTAAAGTAAAAGTGCCGTGTGGTTCCCGGCACCAATAAAAGAAAAGAATTGGACCACTCCATCACGTTCCCATGGATGTCGTAAAAAACATAAGTACCAATAATTTGGTTGAAATCTTAACCTTGACCCATTTTGTTATTTGACACAGAGACTAAACCTGAGTGACTTAACCTTCAGAAGTAACATAGGCTTGATTTTTTCAGACTCCCACAGTAGCTAAGATCCTAAAAGCTAGTATAGAAATAAAATATACACATAGATATAAAATATACACAGTATTGAGTACCGAATTGCAAATGAAATCATACATGCTCAAGCCTGATCATAGGGCAACATAAACAAACACAAATAAATTGTTTATTTTTTTCATACTCAGTACGCGTAATAATTGATCAATAATTAAAATAACTTAGCTGTTTTCCCAAAAACTCACCGGAAGCTAAAGAAATTGATAGCTTCCAGCGGGCATCAAATCAGTGTCATACAAATAGTCATAATCTTTTCACGGGTTGCGCAAGCGCATCGAGCAACGGTGACGTAACAGAAACGGGCTCAGCGAAAGTTGCCACGCCAATTTCACTCTCCTCCCACGATGTTATGAGCGGGAAATTGTTTGTGGTAAAAATTGTATAGATGATATACTTACATTATTTATCATAATTATATTTTTGTACTTCGACTTGGTCGGCTTACAAGTATTCTCAATAAGAATTAACGTATTTTGGTTCATAATAATTAACGAAAACACCATCATGCAAGGCTTGTCCTTCCATAAAATTTGAACCAACATAGGTCATGTTATAGGTCACAGGCCCTTGATCGCGGTGATGGCATTTATGTTGGCGGTAAAAGTAAAATAAAGAATAAAACACACTTATCATGTAAGTAATCTTTAGTTAAAACCTGGTTTAATAACTATCCCTTTCACACTCTCAATTTAGGCCTTTCGCTTCCATATCAATCCTATCTCTCTCATACTTATTACATTGAGTATAACCATCTCTATGTTCATACATCATAACGATTACTATAGCTGACATGAAATAAAATAAATGCGCTCGAAGATTTACTTTCAAATAAACAATTAGATTGATTATGATACAGTTTATTTCAGAGTGAAAATGGCAATATTAATAAATTTTAGGTTGTTAGTGTAAGATGATTTAGTTTGCTTTTACTTTTTAGGTACATTTATAATTCAAGTTTTGTCTTACGTTCCATTTTCAATCATGTCGAGGAATCCATAGTAACCATATAATATTAAAAAAGAAAAAAGTAAGAAAGAAAGTTTAGAAAAAATTGTGTCCACAACTCCAAGCTAGATTTCGTAATTCAGTAAATTCTAAAAATAATTATAAATAACTTTCTATTTTTGTTTGCACCTGCGCATTTAATTCAGATCAGTGGCATGGATCATTTTTTTCTGGTTTCGCACGCGCAGCAGGCGTTACTGCGTAATCAATTGTTTTCGCGCTTGTTTAGCCACTTCGAACACTCCAAGTTTTTGCCATTTAGCTGTTAATAGCCGCCATTATTATATATATCCATGTCGACGTTAATAACTACAATTAGCCGTTGAAATAGATTTAAGTATGTGAAATTAATTTTGGTCGTATTAATTAAAACGGCATTACAGGTGAAAAAGTGAGTAAGGTTTTGTAGTTCCTGTTGTATTTTGAAAAGTTTACACTAATTTTATATAATTTTCACGTTGTTTTGAGAAAGAGGATAAAAGATAACCTAATATGAAATTAAAACAAAAAATGAGTACCACTTACAGAGAGAGGGAAAGTTATGAATGTGGATGAAGGGAAAGAAGTAGGTATGCAGAGATCGTAGTAAGTAAGATGTAGTACTTGCCTACCCCTATGGAAAAAGATGTGATTTTTATGTCTGTATGAGAATCTCCTTCCTTTTTGGCTAACTTGAAATTTATGTTCCGTCTGATAACCCTTAGCTCAATAACAAAAACAAATTGCAATATTAACATTCCTTTCCATTCATGTGCGACAACTGATCCTGCCAAACTGGACAGAAGTAGTTACACTACTTATCTGAACTGAAACCAAACAATCTAGAACTAGTTTAAGGTATGCGCGGAAAATAAATAAAATTTTGTGTTTAAAGTACCGTTCCATTAATGCGCACGGATAATAATACAAAGAGCGTTTGCACAGTGTGAGTAGGTACCCTGCTCAGATTTCTGTAAAATTGATATTAACATCACACATGTTTTTTCAAATATTGTAAGTAAACGATCTCTTGTACCGTTAAAATCTGTATTTTGTTCAATACAAAACTAAAAACTGTCAAACCGTTCGCTCCGTCTAAAGGTAAAGACGTAAAACTAAAAACTTCTTTACTTGTGTTAAAATAGAAAATATTTGTACTTCAGTAATTTTACTGCAATGATTATACAAATAATTGTTTCTCATGAAATTTTTAAACAAATATTGTAGAATTTCCAGATATAAAATGAACAAGTTATAGGTATTCCCAGACATAAAATCTACATTTCTTCCACATTAATGAAATAAATGGACACAAATATCGATTCTGCACCGCAGAATGCACATCGTACGCAGCATCGGAATCGCGGCTTAAAGTTAAGGCACTCGATTTGCTGGTTTCGGGTGATCGGCGGCCGTCCAAGGTTGCTGGAAAGTAAACGTAGGTATACAAGTACTTACGCTTTCGTCCGGCAAGGCTGCGAGTGGATGCGCATGATTCTATGATTTCTTTTAAGTTATTAATGGAGCCAGTATTCAATTGTTGTAAATGTGTTTGTAATTTTAGTCCTGGTTGCTTCCTCATCACTGTGGAGAGGCGTCGGGGGTATGCCTTTGACCATGGATCTTGTATTAAAAGAGTCAGGTTTTTACACAAAGCGACTCCCATCTGACCTCCACAACGTTTGCAGGTAAACCTAACATGGTTATACATGCAGTTGCCTGAATGTGCAAGTTTCCTCACCATATTTTCTATCGTCGTAAGAGCGTTGGTTAGTATTCAATCTAATGTACAGCATAACTTCAAAAATAGTGATTGGTCCATGGCCGAAGTAGGATTGAATCTGTGTTCAATGTAATTCTATTTTGCTTCGTATGTAAGTTTCATCATTCCATATGTATCCCTGTAAATATCTTATACTTTCAATTATAAGTGCACGCATGTATACTTTCAATTTACGGTCATCGATCTAAAAGTATTTGCATTGAATAGGAGATATAATCTGTTTGCATAGTGATTGGCATAACATATTCGGGAATGTCCCACAACAATGAAAATAATTTCGCATCGTTGCATACATATGGTTTACAGTTATGCCACGCATGCATATATTATACGAGTTTTATATATTCTATAACGTAAGATTTTACCTAGATTTTACAGAGAGTGTAAAATGTGCCGTGTGGTTCCCGGCACCAATACCAAAAAGAATAGGACCACTCCATCTCGTTCCCATGGTTGTCATAAAAGGTGACTAAGGGATAGGGCTCATAAACTTGGGATTCTTCTTTTAGGCGATGGGCTAGCAACCTGTCACTATATGAATCTCAATTCCATCATAAAGCCACTTTACTCTTAAACTTGTTGCTAATATTATTAAATAATTAATTAACGCTTATTCTGTTTACAGTCCAAAACACAGTCAAAGTCAAGGCTTGAAATAAAACCAACCTCTACAAAGAATTTGCATGATTTTTCCTCGTAAAAGTTGTATGGCAAGCTCGGTTGATCTGAATTGGACATAAAAGATTTGACGTTTTCCAAGCCTAGGTTTATTTAAACTCTTCGTATTTCGCTTGAACTAAGAATGCGAAGTTTATTTTATTTAGTTTGTCTGTAAACTCTTTATTGCACATAAAAAAATATAACAATTTAAACCGTGTGGTTCCCGGCACCAATACAAATAAAAAAAATAGGACCACTCCATCTCTTTCCCATGGATGTCGTAAAAGGCGACTAAGGGATAGGATTATAAAGTCTTCGTGCTAGCTCATCGGCTAAGAATACTCTTGGCCTGACCTTTTGCAGGACATCCCCGATTTAATCAAGCGTTCGTCTAGGCCTTCCCACACCACGTTTCCTATCCACACTTCTATAATTGCTTATTCAACCTGCTTTCATTCATCCTCTTACTATCCCTCCAGCAGTTCACTGTAAACTATTACATCAGAGGCATACGTAAAAATAGTATAGCAATATTATAAGTGAATACCTTTTTTCTTACACAGTCGGTAAAACAATAGCACTCTCCACTTTAGGTATTAGAGTCACCTTGCGGCCTGTGAGTCACGCGGTCACCGCGACCTTTCCTCCTTATTTTGGTAAAAAAAAAAACGGCGGAAGTTCCTAATCAGGATTCCTGAGTGCTCTTTTTAGTAATTTACTTTTTGTATACGATTTAAAAGTTGTTTTCTTGTTCAATTCGTCATTTATTGAGGCGGACTTTTTTTAATGTCTGATTGTTTTATCAAAAATCCAAAATTCAAGACCGCCACAAAAAGATTTCACCATGAACAGGCCGCAGTTTGAAACCAGGACCTTTTAAATCAGAGGAAGAATACTCCCAAATGCGCCTGATATTAACCTATCTCAAGAATATTAAACAATTTATACCAACAACAAATAATAAAGGTTTATCAACATTGGTAGTATTAGTATTTGACACACAGATATAATCGAGTCCATATTCCTTGCGGGGTAAACAGAGCCAGCAATCTTGAAAACACTGATACGCCACGTTCAATTGTTCTACTTAATGATAGAATTGAGATTCAAATTAGTAGTGACAGGTTGATAGCCCATCGCCTAAAAGAAGAATCCCAAGTTTATAAGCCTATCCCTTAGTCTCCCAAACGACTCCATGGGAGAAAGAGGGAAAGGTCCTTTTTTTGTGCCAGGAACCGGAGACATACATATAATCACATCTATGTCCCTTGCGGGGTTGACACGGCCAATAGTCTTGAAAAGACGGAAAGGCATATTTGATGACAACATTTAGCATTAAGAGACAACTTCAATTAATTCTTATTATCAAACAATAACAGTAAATCAAACAAAATACATAAATCATAATTTAGAAATGAAATTCGTGGAATTGATCATAAGGAAAAATAGGGCACATAAATATTTGTTAACATTTATCCATTTATAAATATTTGTTAACAGTTCGCCTTCAACGAATTACTACGAAACTTTTTCGCGGCGAATTCTTTTCTAGGAATTTCGGTTGAGACACAATCCTAATACATATTATGAATGCGAAAGTAAGTCTGTTCGTTGTCTCTTCACGCGTTATCTACTGAACCAATGTTCATGAAATTCGCATATATATAATTAAGAGGACCTAAATAAGTATTACGATTTTCGTATCTATCTGTAAAATTTAAGGACGTGATAAATGCGTGTGTATGTTTTTAAGGTATAAATACTTACTTTTATTTAATTCCGTTAATAACGAACACTCAAATTATGTTTTATTACACCTTTGTGGTCTGTGACCTACATGCGCTCATCTTCAGAGTCAAAGTTCGCTTCGCAGCCTTCAAGTAAGGTAAGCCAATCAACTATCTAATAAACACAGTTAAATTACTTTGCAATATTGTTTTCTGGCCTCGACGATTCGTTGATTTATTTGACACTTATTATGAAAGCAAATAGAGATATATTGAAAGACTATCCCGCAAGGGATATAGACGTGACCATATGTATGTATGTATCTAAAAGACTACCGACTATAGGGACTTTTTGACACAACAAACTTACACACATACAAACATACATATAATCACGTCTATATCCATTGCAGGGTAGACAGCGCCTACAGTCTTGAAAAGACGGATATGCCACGTTCAGCTTTTTGGATTAATGATAGAATGAAAAAAATAAAGTAGTAAGATAAAAATTTAACTATTTTTAAATAAAAATAAACATATGCTACGTATTCTAATTTTACACATACATACATACTTACATATAATCACGTCTATATCCCTTGCGGGGTAGACAGTGCCTACAGTCTTGAAAAGACTGATAGGCCACGTTCAGTTTTTTGGCTTGATGATAGAATTGAGATTCAAATAGTGACAGGTTGCTAGCCCATCGCCTAAAAGAAGATTCCCAAGTTTATAAACATCCCTTCGTCGCCTTTTACGACATCCATGGGAACGAGATGGAGTGGTCCTATTCTTTTTATTTATTGGTGTCGGTAACCACACGGCACAAATCTATTCCAATTTCGCACAGCATAAAGTCTCGCCAGCGCCACCAAAACCAATACCGCACTGCCGGCCAGTAAACACAAACATTAAGATAACTAACAATGTGACAGTATTTCATAACACCGTGTTGTAACCAAGGGACCATGGCTCGCCCATAGTTTGCGAAACCTGAGGCAACTCGTGATGCGATGAACATATCCTTTGTCAGTTTGGTTTACTATCTATGCAAATAGGGAATGGCAAACAGTTTCGTTATACCGAATGTTCGACCTGTATGAAGAGATAAGACACTCTCTTTATATAAATATACATATACGTCACGTCTATATCCCTTGCGAGGTAGACAGAGCCAATAGTTTTGAAAAGACTAAAAGGTCACGTTTAGCTCTGTGGCTGTATGAAGGAATTGAGATTCAAAAAGTAACAGATTGCTAGCCCATTGCCAAACAAAACAAACAAACAAAAATCCATTTCAATCAATTAGACTGAAATGTCACGATCAGCTGTATGGCTTAGTAATGGAATTGAGATCAAAATAATGAAGGGTTGTTTTCAAGAGTTCCAAGCTTTTTAGCCTTTACCTTAGAAAGAAAAAAAAAAAAGAAAGCTAGAGAAACCAATGGTCATCACATCGAGAGGTACTAAAAATGATGGTGTTCCACTAGGGGTTGATAGATTGGGGTGCTAAGATCTGCGGGAAACCTCCTCGAGTGCCCTGGCTCTTGAAGGCTTTGCTTCTGTTGCTTGATTCAAATGAATCCGGTGACAGCGGTGGGCCGACAAGAGCCACGGACGGTGCACCCTGGGCAACAGCAAATAACTCCCTGATATTCAGGGTCTTATTTGTTGTTGGCTAATATCCCGCAAGAGCAGGGCCGCCCTTCTGGGCCTTGTTGGTCGGCAGACGGGCTACCGAGGGTTGGATGTCGCTCCCTCTCGTCTGCTCTTATCAGACCAGAGTGGATGCAGTGCAAATCTTCGCCCCTACTGATGGGGCTGTCATGGCCAATGCTACGAGGAAGAAAACCTCAATAAAAAATAACCCCAATCCCAATAAGGACGGGCGCGCCGAAGGGATGAGTGGCGGGGGGGAACCCCGTCTCGAGCGTCCAACATCAGGGACCAAACCCTTGTAAAAAAGGATAAAAAATGAACATGTCGTCTTCCAAAACATTACTACCCCAGGAGGGTACCGGCCGCTCTGCGGTTGGAGAATCCCTCCCCACGTCCTTGGATGTGGGCAGCCCCACCGTATCTGGGGGGGGCAAAAGTCGACAACGGGGCCGTTGCCCCAAAATTGCAGGCCGCAATGTGGCCAGATGTAGAAGCCGCGGGCGATCATCTACCCCAAAAGGGGAATGTGAGCGCGAGAGATCGCCGTACAGCACGCCGGGCGGTTCGCTATTCGCGAGCGATGTTTCAGACCCGGAGGAGGACCTTCCTGAAGTTTATTTGACGGAAGCGCCCCCTACCAGGCCGAAACTTAAGCGCAGGTCGGACGAAATAGAGGAAGAGGAATTGTCCCCCGACAGGGGGTCCAAGGTCGGAACCGCAGCAAGAGGGCGAGGACCTGCCAAGTCCCACTCTGGTAGAGTGAAACCCAGGACGATTCCCTCCAACTCCGAGGAAGATATCAACCATGGGACGCAATACCTTCGCAACTCTCATCAGGAGACCGCTGGGGGACCGCTTGAAATTGCGAGTCACGCAGAGACTATCCGAAAGGCTGCCCAGTCCATCTTGGATAATGCTACAAGGTCGGGACCTTTGGACAGCTCGATTTGGGCCAATCTGAGGGATAACTGCCAGCAGCTGCTAGGCACTGCAAGCAAATTGCAGGAGGAGACGGCCGAGGCCGAGGTGATTCGTAAATTAAAGGCGGACAATAAGCGGATGAGTGAAGAACTGGCTCTCCTGAGACAGGAGACGAAGGCTCTCCGCTCTGCTTTTTCAGAGCGAAAAGCGCTTCAGGAGAACACCTCGGACTCGACGTTCATGGCCCGGGTTGAGCAAGCCCTAACCGAGTTCAGGGAGACCATTACTCGGGACCTGTTCGTGTCTTTGGGAGGCATGGTCAATGACCGCCTCAAGGATGCTGAAAGGAGGCGCATTATTGCTCCTAAGGAGATATTACGCCCTCCACTAGCAGCGGACCAAAGGCGACTCGAGGCTAAAGAAGCCGTAGGTAACCAGGGAGCGGACACATCAAAGTCTAATCCGGTGCCCACGGTGCCGGTGACGGCCGGTACAACAGGATCCACCCTGATTTCACCTGCAAGAGCGGGCCCAGCTCCCAAGGGCAAAAAGAAAAGAAAAAGAAAGAAAAAGAAATCCGGGCTTGCTCCTGACGCCGCTTCTCAGGATCCTGCTCACGCCCTTGACACCCTTGAACCTTTAGCGGTCGTTGAGGGACCCTGGACGATGGTCGTCCGCAGGGGACAAGGCAAGGGATTAGGCAAAGGAAAGCAAACTAGTAGGAAAGCCCCAAAGAGTTTCACCCTGCCCAAATCATCAGCGGTGGTAGTGACACTGAAGCCGGAGTCTTCTACCGACTACAAGTCAGTAATGAGTAGGGTGACAACTCTTCAATTATCGTCCATAGGGGTGGAGCACGCTGCGGTGCGCAGAACCGCTACGGGGGCTCGTATTATAGAGATTCCAGGTGGGGACAGTGGCGCCGCGGCTGACAACCTTGCCGACAAAATAAGAGAATTGGTGGGGGATGTCGCCGTGGTATCTCGGCCATATAAAACAGCGCAAATAAAAATTGCAGGCTTCAATGAAGCTGTTACGCCGGAGGCCCTTCAAGCCGAGGTATCCAAGGTCGGGAATTGTCCACTAGGACAGGTAAAACTAGGGCAAATTCGGCTTGCACCAAATCAGACTGGGGCTGTCATAGTTACCTGCCCCGTCGCCGCGGCTAATACCCTGATCACGGCTGGCCGCCTCCTAGTAGGATGGTCAGCCGCCAGAGTAATTGGCCTAAAGGCTTTGCCAATGCGCTGCTTTAGGTGTATGGGTATGGGTCATACTCGAGCCTTATGTCCTTCCCCAGTGGACAGATCGGACTTGTGCCACCGCTGCAGCAAAGCGGGGCACCTCACCTCGGCGTGTGGTGTTAAAGAACCCTGGTGTGCGGTGTGTCATCTGGCAAAAAAGCCGGCAAATCACGTAATGGGGGGTAAAGTCTGCAACCCCCCTCGTACCAAAGGACGGCTGGCGACAGCGGCGCCTCCAACTGCGCCTACAACGGCGCCAGAGATAGGTGGTGAAATGGAGCAATGATGCCTAGGCAGCAACAACTTACCCTAGAGGTGTTGCAGTGTAACATCAATCACTGCGCCCGTGCTCAGGATCTTCTCTTACAGCATATGGCGCAGTGGTGCATCAGTGCTACCATCGTATCGGAACCTTACTTTGTCCCCCCGCATCCCAGTTGGGTCTCGGACACTGAGGGGGTGGTCGCTATTACCATTCCCCGAATGGGAGACAGACCGCCCTTAGTAAAGCTTAGTGCTGGACCGGGGTATGTCGCGGCCAGATGGGGAGAAATTATACTGATAGCGGTGTATTTTGCCCCATCGAAGCCGCGAAGCGACTTCGATTCCCTGCTCATTGAGGTGGGACGTATTGTTGCTGGCGCGGCACCCGTACCTGTCATAGTGGCGGGAGACTTTAACGCCAAATCGCAGATGTGGGGTTCACCTGTCACCGACATACGCGGCAGGATCCTTGCCGACTGGGTGGTTGCATCGGGATTGTGTGTCTTAAACCGGGGTACTGCCAACACCTGTGTGCGATGGAATGGAGGGTCAATAGTTGACCTGTCGTTCGCAACCCCATCCGTCGCAACACGAGTCACGGGTTGGCGTGTCCTGGAGGATGTGGAGACCCTCTCTGACCACTTGTACATCAGAATGTCGGTCTCCAAAACGGGTTTGGCGCAACCACTCAACCGAAGAGACAGTCGTCTGCGAAACCGATTCCGGAAATGGAGCCTGGTCAGTCTCAATACTGATGCAGCAGAAGAGGCGGCCTTGTGGGAAAATTGGCAAACGCCTACGCCGGACAGGTCCCTCGACGTGGAAGAAAGGGCCTGTCAGTTTCGGGAATCCCTGCAGAATATTTGCGACGCTTCCATGAGGAGGTCGGGTCCGCTGCCTGCGAAAAAACAAGTTTATTGGTGGTCAGAAGAGATTGCGATTCTCCGCAGTACCTGTAATAGCGCCCGACGGAAATACACCCGATGCAGGCGGCGAAGGAACAGGTTGCCAGGTGAGGCGGAGCTCCTGTACGCAGCACTAGGTGAGGCCAAAATGGCCCTGTCCTCCGCCATAGTGCAGGCTAAGGACCGAGCACACAATGAATTTTTGGCTACGCTGGACAGGGACCCCTGGGGGCGGCCATACAAAATAGTGCGCAACAAAATGCAATGCGCCCCCCCAACGGCCTCCCTTGAACCGGAGCTTCTGTGCACCGTAGTAGAGGGACTGTTCCCCACAGTTCCGGAGTTTGCCCCGCCAAGAATGGCCCCCGAGAGAGAGTCCTCAGTGGAAGAAGAAGTACCTCCAGTCAGCGACACGGAGATGGACCGGGCCATCACTCGCCTACGGGGACGCAGAAAAGCTCCAGGCCCAGACGGGGTCCCGGGCCGCGTCCTACTAGTGGCGCTGACACACCTTGGAGACCGTCTGCGGCATCTGTTCGAAGACTGTCTTCGAACAGGGCGGTTCCCCGGAATTTGGAAGGAGGGTCGGCTCTGCCTCCTGAGGAAAGAGAGTCGACCTGAGGACTCCCCCAGTGGTTGGAGGCCCCTGGTCATGCTGGATGAGGTCGGGAAAACGCTAGAGCGCATTATAGCGTCCCGGATCATCCAGCATCTAGAAGGGGAGGGACCCAACATCTCGACCCACCAGTTTGGTTTTCGAACTGGGCGGTCTACGATGGATGCTATCGGGTCGCTGAGAACATTCTCGGAGAGGGCAAAGGCGAATGGGGGCGGGGCCGTGGCAGTATCCCTTGATATTGCAAACGCCTTCGGCTCCATCCCATTCGAGGTAATAGGCGAGGCGCTCCGATATCATGGCATACCTCCTTATCTGAGGAAGATTGTAGGGCACTACCTCACGGGGAGGGTAGTACTCTACGAAAAGAGAGATGGGGCCATAACGTCCAGGGCGATGGCCTGTGGTGTTCCCCAGGGTTCCGTATTGGGACCTCTGTTGTGGAACATTGCGTATGATTGGGCTATCCGCGGGGATCTCGGACCCCAGGTGCAAGTATTATGCTATGCAGATGACACACTTGTTGCAGCCTGGGGTCACGAACTTGAGGAGACTCTGCACCGGGCTGCTGTTGCGGCGGAAGTGATGATCCGCCGCATCGGCATGCTAGGGTTAAGGGTGGCCTTGAGCAAAACAGAGGCCATCGCCTTTGGCGGTCGAGGTTGGACGACTCCAGCTGGTGCGTACATAATGGTGGATGGGGATAGGGTCCCTGTGATGCCACATATAAAATACCTTGGCATCACACTGGATCCTCGGTGGAATTTCGGGGAGCACTTCAAACAGTTGGCTCCTCGTGTAGTGGGAACAGCATCGGCGCTCAGCCGGCTTCTGCCCAACGTTGGCGGGCCTGGTGCCACGTGTCGGCGCCTATATGCAGCTGTGACACGCAGCATGGCACTGTATGGGGCGCCGATATGGGCCGACAGGCTCACTAGAGCTAATAAGGTCTTGCTGCGGAGGCCTCAGCGTGTGGTGGCCATTCGCATTTGCAGGGCCTATAGCACTATAGCGTGGGCCGCAGCTTGTGCATTGGCTTGTACCCCACCCTGGGAACTAGACGCACTGGCCCAAAGCGAGTCATACTGGGAAAGGAGGAGGCGGGCGGAGACACCTGAGATGGCGGGAGCGGCTGGCGAAAACCTGGCTGTGGCATTGCGGGAGCGATGGAGGAACGCCCTCGAGAACTCTGAGTTTGGACAGCGTACAATTGAGGCACTCCTTCCATCGTTTGACAACTGGTTGGACCGACGCCACGGCCAGGTGACTTTTAGACTGACGCAGGTAATGACCGGGCATGGCTGCTTCGGTCATTACCTGCATAGAATCGGAAGGGAGGCCACAGAGGCCTGCCATGAGTGTGGGGAGCCAGATGATACGGCTCAACACACTCTGGCAGAGTGTTCGAGGTGGTCAGACGAGCGGGCTGATCTTATAGACGTCCTAGGGACCAGAGATCTCTCGCTGCACAGCGTCATAGCAGCGATGCTGTGTAGCGAGATCAAATGGATGGCAGTTGTCTGTTTCTGCGAGCACGTCATCTCGCAGAAGGAGGCCGCTGAGAGGGCGCGTGAACAAGATCCTAACGCGCCCCTACATCGTCGGGGACGGGGGGGCAGAAGGCGTGCGCGATATCGCGCGCGCTTACTGCCTCATTAGGGGCAAATTTTGACCCTAAAGTAAAAAGGGCGGCCAGCAACTTACTGGTCGCCTAAACGGTAAGAGTCTCTGGCAAGTCGCACAGGGGAGCTGGAGGGCATTGTGGTGAAATGCCATGCGATCCCATGATGTCCTCAAAATGGCGAAAAGGGCGCACCGGAGGGGTTTTAGTGGGTAGGCTGACACATTAGATGCCAGGAGTCCCACACTCTCCCGGGTGAATACCCGGGAGGCAGTCCGTTAAAAGGATTTCCCCTCCGGAGAAAAAAAAAAAAAAAAAAAAAAAAAGGGGTTGATAGATTATGTCAGACATCTTTCCCGTTCGTTTTTACAGAAAATATTATAAAATCATGACACGTAGCTATTGCATATTTGGATGCGAATAACTTATTATAATTTATAGATCTGCGTAAAAAGAAAGGCAGGTGATTGTGTCAACTCTCAGACCAGCATGGAATTGTTCATGTCATCATGATACTGTATAAGGATTAATGTACGTAGTCATTACTCCTAACAATAACAACGAACATACATGGACTCTTTAGAGCAGATAAAATTTTTTTGCCTATGAACCTGAGGTCTAGGTTCGATTGTCCGTCGATCATGATGGTAAATTATATTTTTGCAAGTGTCCCGGGTTGTAAATATGAATTTGTTAAAAAATAAAATGTTAAACAATATAATAAGATTAGTACTTACTTTGGTATCAATTCATGGGACTATTAAAAATAAAAAATATGTCGTATACGTTACAAAGAATATATTTCAGTTCCCTCATTTAACTTATTTAATAAAAGGCCTGTTTTCTTATATATATATTTATTTAACTTTTATGTGTAAATTTGTTGTATCAGAAAGTCCCTATTATTAGTGGTCTTATAACATTTCTCTATTCGCTTTTATAGTAAGTGCCAAATTAATCAGCGAACCGTCTCTTTTTTCTCTCTTTTTGATCTTAAGATAAGAAAGAGAGAAGATACTACATAAATCTTATCAAAATTCATTAATAGACTTAACCCACAGACGCTCTCATCATATATTTCCCATGATATTAGTTTTAATCCCTGTTGCGTCCTCACCTCTCTAAAATACGAGTATCTAAATTGTCCAACATAAAGTGAAACATAAATGAAATAAACATTGTACCTGAAGCACTGTTAAAATAATAAAGATATTTCACAACAGCCAAGCCGTCTTCACCCCAGTTGAACTCCGAAGATTGCCAGTTCCCGCTTGACCTTAGGGCAAATCGTACACCAATATTCTATCCTTAGGTACATTGATTAGTTAAATACTGACAATTATTTTATTAGGAACAGCAAACTTGTTATTTTTGGTCTCTTAATTTCATGTCTTGCATTTATTGGCTCAGTCTACACTATAAAGTAAAAAACTGTGTGTGTGCGATTAAAATAATGATACAAATAGTCACGTCTGTATCCCTTACGGGGTAGACAGGGCCCACAGTCCTGAAGAGACTGACAGAACACGTTCAGCTGTTTGGCTTTACAATAGAATTGAGATTCAAATAGTGCTAGCAAAGGTTGCTAGCCCATCATCGCCTAAAATAAGAATCCCAAGTTTAAAAGCCTATTCCTCAGTCGCCTCTTACGACATCCACGGGAAATGAGATGGAGTGGTCGTATATATATTCGTGCCGGGAACAACACGGCATTTAAATAAAATCGTGTTATTCATTTATATACACGCCTTATGAGGCAGACAGTCTCAAAGAGTTTCGGTACAGGTCACGTCACGTACAACTTTTTCATGAAGTTCTTGAAAAAGTTCTTCAGAGAACTTCATGAAAAAGTTGTAGGCAGTATTCACTCGGGGTAACAAAGGAGTGAGTACATATTCAACAACACTTTTGCCGGAACATAATTGTAGCTTCGAGATATCAATAACTCTTAATTAATTTACGGATTGGTGTGAAGAATTAACACTTCCAAAGATATTAAAATCGAAATAAACAAATTAACAATCTTACATCTATAATAACAAAATTAACAAAGAATTTTCCGATCACCGTATATAATGAGAGTGTCGAGTATTTTTCCCTATTTCACGGGCAGTGGAATTAATTCAAGTGTCAAATTAAAAAGCCATTTGGTAACGTAAATAGACTAATTAGCCGCTTTCAAAACGATTAGTGTAAAAATAGAGTTTACGTCATGGTTAGCCTTAGCCGGAAAAAATAACAAGTTTTGGCTTTTACAGTTTTTTTAAAGGATTAATCTATTCAATTTTTGTATAACTTTCGCCCCTCCCACGGTTTTGTCCGTGGTACACACATACCTTGTTACACCATCAGAAAATTACCTTTTTAATGGTGAAAAAATTATCATGATCGCTTCAGTGTTTCTTAAGATCCCTTAGAAACAAACAAAGGTGAAAACTTTATCCATTTATAATAATAGTATAAACAACCACATATTGTATCATAATCATTTAATATATACATATTTATAAACTGAGGTTTTCATTTAAAAAAAAAAGAGAAACGGACGTGAACCTTCCTAAGATAAAAGAAAATTAAAAATAAGTATCTGTCTGATCTTACTATGTTAGTGACGGACCCGATGATTTGCTTTCTTCGATATTACCAACTATAACCAATTTTTTTAAAGGCATCATTCCTCATTATTTGCTTAATATTAATAAATTATTATGAGACCTCTCCGAAATCCTAGTTTTCGCATTACTCTTCTATATTTAGCAGTTCAGTGGCCATCACACGTCCCTACAAGGAACTAGGAACCGCTTCTAAAAATTCACGACACACAGAATGCGCCAGCAATTTTCGGTTGTCGACGTGCTGTTAGTCCTTCCTTGTTTAGGCTGGGGGCACACTGAGAACACTATTTGTTGTAACCTCTCTTTTATTTCATACGAAGATTAGTAAAATGAACTAATTTTTTCTCTTCTATCAGTGCAACATCTTTAATCGTCAATAATTAAGCTACTTTTGCCAGTCTTGGACACAGGCTTCTTCCATTTCCATCCTAAGTTATACGATTCATCTCCGTATCATTTAATATTAATTCCAATAAAATAATAATGCCGTGTGGTTCCCGGCACCAATACAAAAAAGAATGGGACCACTCCATTTCTTTCCCATGGATGTCGTAAAAGGCGACTAAGGGACAAACTTGGGATTCTTTTTTAGGCGATGAGCTATCAACCTGTCACTATTTGAATCTCAATTCTATCATTAAGCCAAATAGCTGAACGTGGCCATTCAGTCTTTTCAAGGCTGTTGGCTCTGTCTACCCCGCAAGGGATATAGACGTGACTATATGTATGTATGTAAAATAATAATTGCTTTCAATTACTTTTTTTTTTAAAGAAACATTGAAATCAAGATTAATTACTTTTAAGACTGATTTATTTAAACTAACTGCACTAAATGCAATTCTCAGACGTCTAAATCCTATTATTAATGTGTTGCCGTCTGTTACTTTAACAATGTGACGTGACATAGTTATTAAATATCTATTTTTTATAAAAATGTCCTCGACTTAAATTATATGTCAAGCTGGATATATATTTCAGATACTGATTATGATAAATTGTTATTTTCCCAAATATAATTCTTTAAAAGATGTACAAAAGAAAATATGAGTGAAGTTCGAATGTATCTAAACAAGCCTTTGTCTCTTACTCCGTCTGTGGTCAACTAAAATTCTCTTTCATAATTGTTAAATAATTCTCTTTTCTTTTTTTGTTTCTCAAGCTAAGGGTCTTTAAGTGTTATAGGTTCAATTCTGCCTTTGAACATTAATAATGTTTATCATAATAACTTATCCCCCAGTGTGCCTCAGAAGGAAACTCTCAGTTAGCAAACCTATGCGCACACGCAGCGCACAGACCGATTGAATGACAAATTTCATGGGGCCTTGAGCCGAGATATTTTCCTCGTGCGTGCTTCTAATGCCATTATTTTTTTTAAATCTTATATTATGTATGACCGTTTCAACGATAAAAATAAAAAATGTTTATTAACTTATTTTTCCTAGATGGAAGTTTTTGTTACCTAATTGTGAAACAAAAACTGGCCGTTTTGATTTTTAAAATATAAAAATTTATCTCCAATTAAAGAAAAATAAAATAAATCAACTCAAGTACTGTATATTCAGCAGTGATATATAAACAGACGAGCACGCAGGAAAGTATTTTCAAATATGGATAAACAGATACATATAGTCGCAAATCTATAGACCTTGAGGAGTCGCCTTTTACGGCATCCATGAAAAGGATATGGAGTGGTTCTATTCTAAAGTGCAGGAAAACAAATGTGAATCAAGAGTAATCAATTTGTAGAATTGTAGAGATGGCAGGTACTATCTGTCCCTTCGACAAGCTGTGATGTAATAAATTTATGTAAAACAAGAGGCCGCCCGGAACTTCGTCCGCGTGGAATCATTCCCGCGGGGACTCCGGGATAAAAAGTAGCATACATGTTGTTCTGGGTCTTCAGCTACCTACAAAAATCTAAATCTAAATTTCATCGTAATCGTTTCAGTAGTTTTTACATGAAAGAGTAACAAATATCCATACTGACATCCTGATACACACAAACTTTCGCATTTATAATATTAGTAGGATATAAGAGGTCGACTAAATATATTACAGTATAGCTACTTATCAAATATGCGACTAATTGCAAGATAAGATCCATTATTTTTTCTCTCTAATATTATATCGATTTGGCGCGCAATAATTTTAAATGGACTAACTTATCACCATTCTTCGCTCGCGCCAATGACATCAGTAGCCAGACTTGAAACGAACACTTGCGTTGTGAATACCAATGGCTTGCTCATTCTGCGTAATAGTTTATGTTATACGCCTTACCCGATACATAGAACTTTCAGGTGGGGTCACCGATAAAACATATATCTTAATCTTTTTTCTGAGGAAATGCATTTAATTTATTTTTTTCCTAACAAGTATTTTTTTTTAAATTAATACTATAAGTAAGGTTATTATTTTTATTCTAGCTTGGTTAGGTACCCCCCCAAGATTAAGAAGGAGAAACGAGAGTTGCATCATGTAAAAACCTGACTTATAAAATTCTAGTATCGTAGTGGAGTAAGTTAGATTTTACACGAAGGACCTGGCCTACTAGGACTTACGTATTAATAGGCTACCGACTTTATAGTCAATTGACACCATGAAATAGTCAAAATCTTAACAAACCGCCATAGTATAAAAAGCACATACCATTAACATATTCCGTTCACAGCTTCATGCGGCAGCGGTGGAGCATCCTTCGCTCTTTATTCTGCCAGCTATGGTTTTAAAAGTTGGCATATATTCTAAAACCAAGAACCATGGTTACACCATAAAGGACAAGTCCTTACGCTAAGTGTTCGTACATTGTTTTTGTGGCAACAATCATTAATTACTGGTAGGTATTCAGGTGGGCTCAAATGTTTGCACACTCTGTAATTGTCCACCCACTGCCTCTATTGACGGCGAGCCGGCCCTGGAGCCTTTATTGACGTCATCTCGGGAAAATTAATCGATTCAATTTTTAATACTCCCTTGTTAGGGTATACTTTTTTATAAATGTTATTACGGCTTTATGGTCCGTTATGAAGAGGTCCGAAAGAAAACCATGACACATAGGGTTACTCAGGTTTAAATCCAGCCGCAGTCATTCTTCTTTTAGGCGATGGGCTAGCAACCTGTCACTATTTTAATCTCAATTCTATCAGTAAGCCGAACAGCTGAACGTGGCCTCTGTCTCTTCAAGACTGTCGGCTCTGTCTACCTCGCAAGGGATATAGATGTATGTATATATGTGTGTATATTGGATGATTATGTATATATACATAAATAAAGATAGGCTTTTTATACATTCTGAGATGCCTTCCTTGGCCGAGATTGATGGAGCTTGGATAAGTCAAAAATTGTCAGCTCACAAAATCTACTATAACGAGTATATTTCTTTTATTCTTGTGTTTTATTGCTTTGTCTAATTTTATAATACATCTCTCCACGTGTCTAATTTCATAAAAGTACTCTCCACGTGTAAGGTTCACCTCGTGTACAGCTGTGAAACGAAGTTGCAAATTCTTCAAAATATTTATCTTTCTCCCATTTTTTATTAACCTTTTCAAAAATACTCGTGCGCAGGTGTGGGTAGTACATTTAAAATTAAATTAGTGAAAAACAAATTATTTTTCAGAGTTACTGGCAACAATAATCAACAGTCTTAAAAAGACTGAAAGTTTGGTCATGAGGAGAGGATAAATGAAAGCAGGTTGACTAAGCAGATATACAAGGAGAGTGTGGAGGGAAAGGTCGAAGTGGGAAGACCTAGACGAACGTATCTTGATCAAATTAAGGACGTCCTGGTAAAGGGTCAGGTCAAGAGTACCCGAAACCGTCGAGCACATTCATTACTCTCTTCATGCAAAGAGAGTAATGAATGTGGATGAAGCGAAGGAAGTATGCAGAGATCGTGGCAAGTGGAAAGAGGTAGTCACTGCCTACCCCTCCGGGAAAGAGGCGTGATTTTATGTATGTATGTATGTACAATATATATTGATAGCGAAAGAAAAATACTGGCGTACGGGTACTGGGTACTGGCCAATTGACTTAAAACTCAGGATATCGAAGACCGAACAAACGAAAGAGCTTTCTTCTACTTCTTTCTCTTCAGAACACGGAAAGATGAGAGAGATGTGTGAGAGAGAAAAAAGTATTGTAGACATTTTTCTTTAATCTTATAAAATTTTATTGAATCCGGGGCTAGTCAGTCAGTTAATAAAACATACTATTACCATAACCTGCCGACAGCATTATGAATTCAGTCGTGATTGCAATATTAATAATTGCTATGTCATATGTCTGTCATAATTGTTTTGTATGTTAGTGAATAATTACAAATAACTAAACGCCGATACAATATGATGGTATGTTAATATTTATACATTTTAATATAGGTATCAAAGTTTATGTTTAAGTAAAGTTTAATAAGAACTTTTTCCAAGCACACACTCTATTTATAGTCCCAATGCCTAAAATTATTATTTTCCATAATCAAGCTATTCAAGGCTGTTCGCTCTATCTACCCCGCAAGGGATATAGACGTGACCATAGGTATATATGTATGTATGTCGAACTGCAGTCTCAAAATTTTCGAAAAATTGGATATTCCGGGCAATTTGGAAAACCTCTCTACAATGCCTCGCGTCAACAAGACACTACATGCAAATTGTCACATTCCTGTATTTTTTTTCAGATACAGACCCATAACATTAACTGACGTCAATGTCAAATCCTTGGTATCAACCATGGAGCCAATACCTGTTAGTTTTCCTGCAAGGGTTGCGGAGGTCAGATGGGAGTCGCTTCGTGTAAAAACCTGACTCACCCAATCCAGGGTCCATGGTCAAGGGCCCCGGACTACTCTCCAGAATAGTGAGGATGCAATCTGGACTAAAAGACATACATACATATGGTCACGTATATATCCCTTGCGGGGTAGCAAAGCCAACAGGCTTGAAAAGACTGAATGGCCACGTTCAGCTAGTTGGCTTAATGATAGAATTGAGATTCAAAGAGTGACAGGTTGCTAGCGAATCGACTAAAATAAGAATGCCGGGAACCACACGGCATTTACCTTATGATATTTTCTAATAATTTAAAGTTATGCAATCAAGCGTAGGACTTTATTGCGATCGGTAGCTCTTAGAGTGCTAATCATCGTTTTAATGTCTATAGTTTATTAAGATTGATACAAGGCGATTATATGCAAATTTCACTTTGATTTGCGATTACCGCGTTTATTGTTTATTCTACGTTGTTCTAGATAAGCTTCATTGTAGCTTGTTTACTTTATTGCCAATATAATTTAATAGTTCCACTTCTACATATATACATACATACATACATAAAATCACGCCTCTTTCCCGGAGGGGTAGGCAGAGACTACCTCTTTCCACTTGCCACGATCTCTGCATACTTCTTTCGCTTCATCCACATTCATCCACTTCTACATACAAACATATATTTACGTCTATATCCCGTGCGGGGTAGACAGAGTCAACAGTCTTGAAAATACTTAAAAGCCACGTTCACTTTTATGATGGAATTAAGATTCAAATAGGGATAGGTTGCAAGCCCATAGACTACAAGAGGAATTCCATGGTTCGTGTTCTAGATTATTGAAAATCTCTGATATGTATTAGGGAAATTAGTTCATAAGTCAACTTATGGGAAAGTCTAAATTTATCTATAATCTTTACCTTCTCGTGCTATCATCAGGTCATCATCCACCTGGCTCTCGGCTTTCAGGAGGATTTCCATTAGGTGATCTCTCTGGAGGCCATATAACCATTTTTATCGTCTTCCAGACCCCATATATACGATACCTTCAGGTCACAAATGGTCCGGAGAGAGAGAGACTAAACTCGCTACTTCTTCGTCCACTTTGTGCATTAAATACATACATACATAAAATCACGCCACTTTCCCGGAGGGGTAGACAGAGACTACCTCTTTCCACTTGCCACGATCTCTGCATATTTCCTTCGCTTCATCTACATTCCTAACTCTCTTCATGCAAGCTCGGCGGTTTCGGGTACTTTTGACCTGACCCTTTATCAGGACGTCCTTAATTTGATCAAGATACATTCGTCTAGGTCTTCCCACTCCGACCTTTCCTTCCACACTCTCCTTGTATATCTGCTTAGTCAACCTGTTTTCATTCATCCTCTCCACATGATGTGCATTAAACTTGCCAATTAAAGTAAAATAATTTTATGACATCTTTCTTTCTTAATAAAACATGGAACATATTCGACCCGGGACTCTGTTTGCTCCGTAAAATAAAAAAGACGTTCAATATAACTTATGCATTCAAATTACGCCAAAGCCCATTTGAGTAATGTAATCATTAGAAATTGGTTTAATTTATAAGCTTATGCTGTTTTTTTTAATTGTCTCTCTCCCTCATCTTTACTTGTTCCCGGTTGCACCCTCCACAAAAGTGTTCCGGGCCCGGGGTCCGCCTTCCCGCTTTACTCTTTCGACTTGGTCCAGTTCATGGCGTCTTCGGATTTCAGACCATTGGCTCGCATGTCAACTTTTGCGGCATCCAGTCATAATCTGTTTTTTTTTTTATTGTATCCTAGGCTTATTCGTTATCATAAAAGTTGGCATAGAGTTTATTTAACAAGGTTTAATAGAGAGGTAAATTGAATGAAACTCCTTGGCCTGTCATAGCAATGCAATCAATCAATTTAAAATGTGATTGCTTTTAAAAATTAAAAGAATCATCCGTTTGTAAATGTTACGTTTGTGTGAGTGTTTATTTTATATTCCACTTAAAATTAGGGCTACCGTATGTTGTCCGTATTATTGTGTATGTTTTTTTACAGCTTTTTATTAATAAAATAATCTGATAACAGTCGGTTGTAGTGCAAAAAAAATTGCATTGATTTTATTGCATTTTTTTTAAATCAGTTAAAAACTTTCTTCTGATAAATCAAATTTGCGGATACTGAAATATTAATGAGTTAAATCATAATGAAATATCACAACTGAGTATTGTCTTATATACTCATGATGATTTAAAGATTCTTCTTCTTCCTAGACCCGGTTACAACCTCATCACCTCTCCCGAAACAAGGGTACGTCTTCGTGATATTAAAGATTACAAGAGCTATACATACATATATCGGGATATCGCTCCAATCAAACTTGCAAGATTTATATTGCTCGTATTTTCTACTGAAAAATCTGCTGTTTCTTATAAATTGACACCGTCGTTCATAACGATAGTAACAAATCGTCGGAGACAAAGCCAGGGCCTTGAAGCAATTAATTAGATTCAGACCGCCGCCGCGCATACCGTGTGCTTGCTTATACGCAAAGGGGGGTTCATACGGCACGAGTTCAGGCAGGTTTATTTTATTATTTACTAGCTGTGCCCGCGACTTTGTCCGCGTGGAATAGTTATTTTGGGCGTCATGAAGCCTTAAGGGATGAATAATTTTCCCCGTTTTTTTTTTCATTTTCCATTGTTTTTTGGCTCCTTATAGTTCCAGCGTGATGTTATATGGCCTAAAACCGATAAATGGTCTATTCAATTCAATGCAAAAATATTTTTTTAATACGAACTAGTAGATCCTGAGATTAGCGCTATCAAACAAACAAACTCTTCAGCTATATAATATTTGTAGAGATTTTTTTTCATCGTACTGAAGTTCTGTCGCTTCTCTGCCCACAGCTATCCGAGCGTAATTTATCTTAATTATTTTTAAAAATAATTATTACAGCTTCAGAGAGACAAAATCGATGTCGTAACAAATTTCCTCAATCCTCTACCTGTCTATCTATACTAAGAACCAATATAAGATGACATGTGATCACATACACGTAGTTAGATAATACAGGTTAAGATATACTAGAATGTTTATGTCATTTCGATTAGTCGAAAAAAGAGAAAGAGATAAGGGAGGCCATGTAAAAATTCGTAAATAAGTCGCTAGAGCTTGTACCAAAATCCGAACTGATTCAATCGTTTCATATAAACGCCGTTTAATAAAAATACGAAAGATCTGTCGCTCATATACGTACTCGTATATGGCGAGAGTGAGATACGTGCCCTTATGCAGTAAATAATAATAAATTTTGTAAATACTTGAAAAATTCTTGTGTCTCAAAAAAGGAAAACTTGTTTTCTAACCAGATAGGAAGCGGCGGATGCGATAATGGGCATAACTTGCTAATTACATGCTTTATGGCTTGTATCTATTACAAAGGAAATTGAAAAAATGTTTAACTATTTAGTATGCTGTCATACACAGTACAGTAATATGTAACTTATACATCAATATTTTTATTCACACACGTGTAGAATAGGACCACTCCATATCATTCCCATGGATATCGTAAAACGCAACTAAAGGACATGCTAATAAAGTTGGGATTTTTCTTGTAGGCGATGGGAGAGCAACCTGTCATTATTTGAATCTTAATTCGATTTAAAGCCAATCAGCTGAACGTGGCCTTACAGTCTTTTCAAGACTAAAATTCTTTTCAAGACTGAAGGTCAAATAAAGACCAAAGTAAGATATAAGTACCTATATTTTTATTTGTATATAAGTATTGTTAATAAACTATTTGATATAATAGAAAACTACAAACATAAATACTGTAGGCATAAACTTATAAATTGAAACCGTGACTAATAGACACATACAATACAATGACAAAACAGTAAGCTTTAAATTTCTATCAGCTTAACCACAATTGTATGATTTGTGGTTAAAATATAAATCTATATTTAGACAATGTACCTTATTGTAGTTAAGCTTATAAAGTTTTTGGTATGGCAATTATTAATTTTATTTTTGCAGAAGAGAATAGAAATAACAAAGAACCAAATGTAATGTAACCCAATGTTTGTCATGAACTGTTTATTTTGGTAACTGTCTTAGAAGTTTACAGTCATAGATTGTAAGACCGATTCCACATCCGCAGAAAATACTTACTGGCTACTTTTTGGTTATTTCAATTTGAACCTTGGTATTACACACATACACACAATCACGTCTATATCCCTTGCGGGAAAGACAGAGCCAACAGTCTTGAAAATCCTGAAAAGCCACGTTCAGCTGTATGGCTAAATGATGGAATTGAGATTCAAATAGTGGCAAGTTGCTAGTGCATCGCCTACAAGAAGAATCCAAAGTTTATTGCCATTCCCTTAGTCGTTTTACGACATCCATGGGAAAGATATTAATTTCTCAGATAGTTCTATGCATAGATAGATGTCTCACATACATATATATTATATGATCATGCTTCTTTCATGGTGGAGTAAGCAGAGATTTCAGGTTTCCACTTGCAACGATCTCTGCATACTTCTTTTCTTCAACCAAATTTTGATGGTTATTTGTGTACGGATAAAGTATATCAAATTTTTATTTAAATGACTTATCAAGCTTGGTTTATTTAAGTAGTCGATTACAATTTTCTTATTATAATACGTCCTTGATTAACACCCTACATTTATGTTCACGGCAGTAAAATTCTTGACCAAAATTCGACGGAGAGAATTTGGTATGCTAAGCAGACATACACGCCTAAATTTAGTCTAGTAGTTACACAAGGTCTTCCTTTGTTGAGCCAGACATGCGTCTGTGCTTTAAAAATGGTAGGACTAGACTTTTAGGTACTTTAGCACTTCATATCTTTCTAGGTTAACTTAATCTGAAATTATCATTTCTTGGTAGTCTAATAAGCTTGACTCACGATAATTCTTTATCATTAGGTTTCATTTGTATTGTCAACTATACTCCAAAAACTCTCTCTGCTGAACATAGCTTTTAGAAAGAGTAAATTGATCTCAATACTCGTACATTTGGCTACCAATTATAAGGTGAGTAATTGCTTTAAATTTTGTCACTAGATATTAGTGTTATTCGACTTTGTGGTCTTCCCTACGACGATTATAAGAAAAAAAAAACTAAACTAGACACCTTATTCAAAAAAAATTGCCGATATTTACATGCCTCGTGTATGTAAGTACCGGCAATTTTTTTAAATATGTACCTATGTAAATATAAGTTAGTACTACCAATCTACCTAAAAAACTACCGGCTTATCATAGCTCTTCAGTAGACGCTGGACGCCATATCATGATACATGGGATCATACTTTCCTGAGATATTATCCCCAGAATAATGTCAAGTACCATAGTACATAAGGTTGACTGGAAGAGATTGATTAAGCAATCCGCCTTTGTACCTCATTACCTGTGTTCTTTTTTTCTATTTTTTTTCCTATGGTGCAATAAAGAGTCTATATACATGACAAAAAGGTGAATTTTTGAGCACTTAAAAAACATCGCCAAAACACGGAAGTATATGTCACCAACTGTCGTTATCAATTAAAAACATGAGATGGCGTTGACATTACTCAAATCACGTCCCTGCCGTCATACCGATTTACTTTCATTAAAAACTTTAAATTGAGAGGGTTATGGTTGAAAATTCAATGCAGAATTGGCAAATCTGCATAAACTCGACCTTGAAGAGGCGAGGAACCGTAGCATAATAATGACTAATCAAATATGCGATCCCCGTCTTGAAGACAGGCAGCTAAGGTGGAAGAAAGGGCATGAGAGCCTCTTCTTTAACTTAACTGGACCATATTTTTTAAACCCCAGTTACAGGTCACAGTAGTCTTAGGTCCTATATTTATGTAGGTTTCTAATATTTATAATATATTTATATAGGTATATTGACAATAGAATACGCTATAAGTTAACTCAGTGCCACATGCTAATCTTTTCTCCGAGTGAAGTTTTATACAGAATTGACAGGTTACCTGGAAGAGATCGCTTTAAGTGATAAGGTCGCCTTTTGCTGCTTGTTTTTAATACATAATTGTGAATTTGCTGTTATTAATTGTGGTGCAATAAAGAGTGATGGTATTGTACCTTAAAGACGCTCTAGTAAGCTTTTTACAACTTTCTTTTTCTACAACTTCTGTCATGGTTTACAAACACTGCAACCACACTGAAGACCAAAATAACAAAACAGCTTCAGCTTTGTACTTTCGTATATAAAGTAGACGTACTGGAGCTTGTATACTTTTTTAATTTGGTCTAATTTGATTGTGCCAATCCATTTAGTGGTCAACAGTAAAACTGAGCAAAATTAGCTCAGTTGGATAATGACAAAATATTAATTATACAAAAATATTCTGTGCAAAATCCAAATATATAGGTACGTAAAAACCACGTCTGTATAGGTAAAAGTAGAACAGACTCATTAACGACGCGATAAAATGACAACGTAAAAGCAAAATAAATAGATTTCAACAGTAAAGAACCAATATGTCCATATAGTCCATGAAGATAAGGTGAAAGAGAGGATGTGACATACTCAAAGCAAGTTCGCCAAATAAAAACTCATTACGAACAAACAGATCCACATCTCAACAATGTGCTTCTTCATTTTGCCGCGTAGCATTTAATTGCATGAAGTAAACACGAATGGCCGATGGTTGTAAGTACGGTGGTATGACTATATACCTATGTTTGTAAGCAAGGTCGCGATGTTCTATGAAATGTCAAGGGTCCGCAAGTTATTAAGGCATAATCATGGATCTTTATACACCTTCTAATTTCAACGCTGTTCCATTGTACCGGTGATTAACCGACCGTGCAAAACGTTGGAGATGTATGTAAAGATTGGATTCGTGATATCGCACTCATAGGTTAACAGCATTGAAGTCGTAAACACTATTAGAGGAATTATAATGCGTTTGTAAGGATTAAGTAAAATTTAGTTAGGCGAGAATTAAGGAATTTTAACTCAATTTGGAATGTCACAATTTAATAAGACCTGTGTGATTGTACTATAGGGATGAAATAAACTTAGATGATGAATATTCGTAACAATTATAAATTATGTTTTTGAATTCATTCATATAATCACGCCTATATCCCTTGCGGGGTACGCAGTCTTGAAAGACTGAAAGGCCACGTTCAGCTGTTAGGTTTAATGATAGAATTGAGCTTCAAATAGTGTCCGCTTGCCAGCCTATCGTTTAAATAAAGAATAAAAAAATTGTCACTAAAAGGCAAATAATTAAATTTAATTTTTTTTAGTTTCTATATCTTAAAAAAGGCTGAGTTTATTAAACTCAATCCTTTTTTAATTTATAGGCTTATAACCTGTCACTATCTCTCCATCGAAATTGAGAACTTTCGGCTCTGTCCAAGTGACATATAAAGACGTGTTGTACGAGTATACTCTTCAATTTCCCTTTTCCAGTTCACGACGAATTGGTCAATGCATTTTGATTTGATCCTCTTAGTTCAATTTGAACAGTATGACCTTAACCAGAGGTCACTGGGCAGGCCAGGGTCGAGTGTCATCTTTCGGATACTAACCAAATAATAGAAGCAAACATGACAAGTCTATTGTGTATTGATTCAAATGAGTTAATAAACAATTAAGGTGACATTTAGCATAATACTGACTCCAGCTTTGCGTTGCTCAAAGAAATCCGTACTAATATTAAGAATGCGAAAGTAACTCTGTCTGTCTATTCACGCCTTTACCACTGAACTGATTTTGATGAAATTTTGTACAGTTTACATTTTTGCACAGACTCATAGTTGACCCCTGTGGAAGAACGTTCGGCTTCTTGATAACTTTAAAAAAAAGGATGAATGATTATCAGTTTACTTTTACGGTGAACGAAATGGCGGGCAACAGCTAATTAAAAAGAAAGGTTACCTTATTATTAAGCGTATTCCTGCCTGCAACTGAGAGAATTATTCTTCCCCTCTTTCTTTCACATGTGTTCGTTTGCACTCTTCACTGCTACGATTTGAGGCCAGGAGTCCACTTTCTGACTTCTCTCCAATATTCCGGATTTACGGCATTCTCAGTTTTAAATCTATATATTCTATGGCTAACTTTAGCTCGTATATCATTTTTAGGGACGTCTAGTCGGGATTTCTTCAGCCTGTATCTTCTATGAGTTTTTCTTTAGATAGTCTTACAGCCTTTCGTAGAGAGAGAAGCGTAGGGCAAGTTATATTAATCTTTGACAACGTCCTTATCCGTACTTGTTCTTTATAATTATAAATTGAATACAATCTTAAGTTTGTACGAGTACTTTATCAATCTTTTACTTACAGTGTTGCGACTCGGCAGTAGAATAGTATTGATAGGTAACATTCCTGCATTCATTCCGCAATTACACCATTATGTCGCTCAATATCCGCAAGGCCGCGCAGTGTGAAGCCGTAAGGCACAATTCACACCGTTTTACGAGTACTGTTACGTTAATAGTACATATCTGTTCGTATTTGAACGGTAATGGAAAATATAGTGAGGAATGATATATGAAGAGAGTTATGAATGTGGATGAAGCAAAGGAAGTATGCAGAGATCGTGGCAAGTGGAAAGAGGTAGTCTCTGCCTACCCCTCCGGGAAAGAGGAGTGATTTTATGTATGTATGTATGATACACGCTTCGGCAACTGGATGTGTTAACATGGATCCTATATGGCATAGGATCACATGGGGTGGGGTGGGGGTCGATTCCTGAAAAATCTGTCACCCACTTACTGATTTTGCGTTTCACTCTAGAGAGAACGGAGTAAGCTTAACCTTATTACAAGATTAAGAATGATATCGAAAATAGTGATAATGAAAATACTTCTATAAGAAACAATCCATCCAACCACATAGCGGGGTAGACAGAGCCAACTGCCTTGAGAGTCTGATAGGCCATGTTCAGCTGTTTGACCTAATGATACAATTGCGATTTAAATAATAAATAAATATAAACGGGACAAATTACACAGATTGAGTTAGCCTCGAAGTAAGTTCGAGACTTGTGTTACGAGATACTAACTCAACGATACTATATTACCTATATAATAAATACTTATATAGATAAACATCCAAGACCCAGGTCAATCAGAAAAAGTTATTTTCTCATCATGCCCTGACCGGGATTCGAACCCGGGACCTCCGGTGTCACAGACAAGCGTACTGCCGCTGCGCCACAGAGGTCGTCAATAGTGACAAATAGTGACAGTTTGCTAGCCCATCGCCTATAAGAAGAATCCCATGTTTATAAGCGTATCCCTTAGTCGCCTGTTACGACATCCATCGGAAAGAGATGGATTAGTCCTATTGTTTTTTATATTAGTGCCGGGAACCACACGGCATTTATAACAAATATCTAATGAATTCATAATTGTAGTAAAATAATAGACGAACGTATCTTGATCAAATTAAAGACGTCCTGGTAAAGGGTCAGGTCAAAAGTACCCGAAACCGCCGAGCTTGCATGAAGAGAGTTATGAATGTGGATGAAGCGAAGTATGCAGAGATCGTGGCAAGTGGAAAGAGGTAGTCTCTGCCTACCCCTCCGGGAAAGAGGTGTGATTTTATGTATGTATGTATGTAATAGACAATCTAATCAGATTGTAACAAACTAAAGAAATTAACGAAACCGTCTGATGCCTTGAGATCTGTCTGTGTATAATCACTATGATGAAACTACAACAAAGATCTTTGTTACCCACAAAAAGTGAACCTTGGTCTGTGATTAGAAAATGTACGCCAGCTTTTAGCACCCGTCTGATATGAAGGGTCCTTGAAATATGTGAGACTATGCTTACATGTGAAGTGAGAATTCATTAATAAGCGTTGTACTAGAACTATTTTGCATTGTCTTATTTAAGAAATAGATTGAACTGAAATTAATAAAAGAACTGAACATAATAATATGCCGTGGGGCCGATCAACATCAACATGATTTTGCTCGATACATCCCATACATATAATCACGTCTTTATCCCTTACGGGGTAGATAGAGCCAACAGTTTCGAAAATAATGGAAAAAAACACGAAAAGAATTTTTGAATTCGAACCAGTTGTTCCTGAAATTAGCGCGTTCAAACAATTTATAGTATTAGTATAGATTATTTTGATAATACCTCCTGTGTGTTCCACTAAGTGTTCCATGATCTATGCAGAATGCAATGGAGAGGAAGGCCACAAGATTTACAGCCTTTTGTTACAAACGGCAAGTGTAAATGAATGAATACTTTAAGGGGTCATTAAATTTACTTAGCATTACAGTGGCCTATTAAGACACGTAACATTATAGCTAAAATATTGTGAAGACTGACTTGTGTTTTTACATGACAGTTGAGTTGGAATTTTAATAGAAAATGAGCCGAGTTTAGAATATGCAACATTGTAGTGACTGTAATTATATCAATAAGTAACACTTAATTAAGTTTCGCATAATTTAATGTTTTTGCTTTTGCAGGTATTAACAATATTTTCTTATTAATACGCCTAAAATCAAATTTCGGTGAAACCCAAGCTTAGAGATTTTTTTATAAATAAACAAATAGATCTTAAACGAAAATGAGGTCATGTGACAAAATGGAAACCTTGGTTTTACTTACCCCTCATACAAATGATAAAATATATAAAAATAAAAAGTTTGTGCGATCAAACCACGGATTTTACTTATTTTCTTGTCATTTGTCCAGTGGAATGGGAACGAGTCTTCTTAAATTGTTTTTGTGTCTTTTATAATTGTAAGTCACGTCCTTAAAAAATAATTAAAACTTTATACAATAGATAAACTTAAGAAGGTTTACAATTGATATAATGTTATACCTACGGCTCAATAAATAAAAACTTATTATAATACAAATTAGTCGTGTTCAAAGAGAAATAAAACAATGCATCGATGACCTTGGCAGCTAAGTCAAATTCTTAAGATGTGCCGTTGAGTGGGTGGCGCAAAAACTATCCTATGACATTGCTACAGTCTACTATGACATGGTTCTAACGTCTAATGTACGTTTAGACCATGTAGGACTTTGTAACATTTATTGTTTGTTCAAATGACGGCTGGCCAATTGCTCCAGCCCACACGTCTTGAAAAATGTGGGGTCCTACTACGAACGTCATGATTTTTTTCCGTGAGACTGTTCGGGATTAAATTTTAAAATTAGTGATTCATATCTTGATCAAATTAAGGACGTCCTTGCAAAGAATCAGGTCAAGAGTACCCGAAACCGCCGTGCTTGCATAAGAGAGTTATGAATGTGGATGAAGCGAAGGAAGTGTGCAGAAATCGTGGAAAGTGGGAAGGTATGATCTCTTCCTACCCCTCCGGGAAAAAGGTGTGATTTTGTTTATGTATGTATTACTCGTAATTTCTTTTACGATTAATATGCTGACTACGAGTAATGTAGATGTTCTTTAACAATATGAGATTAGGGTAGTACGTGCAATTGGTTAAACTAATAAAATTGGTTATAAGAAAAAATAAATTATTTTGAAGTTTACACTTAGCATAAACTAAGTCATTGAAAAACAATAAAACCTTAACAGGTAAAGGAAAATAATGGAGGACGCTCTTAACTCCACCGATAAGGTAGTTATCATACTTCCAAACTAAGTGAAAAAAGATTGTTTACACATTTTTAAAAAAATAATCAAAAATAAACTCAAAAACTACTGGAATGATTTTGATTATATCTATGTATTTGGCACAAAACCAAAAATATCTCAGGAATAACATATTCCATGGGAGCGAAGCGCCGAACAAAACATAGTTTACATGTAAGGAAAAATAAATAAACTTTAAAACGCCTTAATTAGCACCCCACCTTACTTTTAGCTGCGTAGGCGAGGAAATTTCGGCAGGTAAAGTTATGTTAATTTCGCATACAGGATCTTTTGTATTGATACCATCGCATTGTACTGGTCTAATGCACTTGAGTTTTGAACTCATTCCGTGTATTGAGACCGGTCATTTGCATTTTATTGTTTACGAGTTATAAACTGCAAATGCTTCTTTTAAGCGATGGGCTAGCAACCTGTTTATCTGAATTTCAATTCAGTGAGGATGAGTGTCTTAGTTATAGAATTAACTTAAGTGTCAGGTTGCATTAACAAGGTTTGGATCTAAAGTTTTAAGCATTTCCTTGACTGACTGTTACGATTAGGAAAAGGTAGCAACTGGTACACACTTTGTTTTTTTTCTCCGCTAAGTACCAGATAAGTGCGAATTGTGAGTTCATTAATATGGAATTTATTCTAATCTGAAATAACTATAAACTTCTTCTTTCATTTAAGAAAGCATCTTTGTACTACCCCCATTAGAGACAGGCGTGATTGTTTGTATGTAAGTATATTTGTACTACTTTTTGGTTCATTCGCTGGTTTAATGTTCAAAAATCATAATGTATTTGAAAACAATACAAAACAATATTCTAATAACCGACAACAAAGTGGTACGCCTCAGGGCAGTACTCTGAGACCTGTCATTAACTGTTGGCATAATGTTATGTTCAACCAATAACTTGACTATTTTGATTGTTGTATTCTGAATAAAATTATATTTATTAAGATCTTAATGAGAAGTGTATAAATAAATGTTTACATAAATTTGTTTGTTTGTATCAAGTATATAATAAACTGAAAATCTGTCTACCTCACAAACAACATATTATATAAAAACATATTTGCAAGCATTAAGGTCATATTTTTTGCTTCATATGAGCATTCAGTTTCAAATTTAAAAACGCAAGGAAATAATTATAACGTCTAGGATTTTCAAATGCTAATTTCATTTATCATGCGAAAATTATCTTTTTGTTTGATGCAAAGTAAAAAGTTAATTTTGAACAAACGAAGTCCTTGGATGCAAAGATAAAAAATAGTAATTAAGTTTATTTGTTTCCTCTTCAAAAAAAAATCAAAAAAGATCAGAATGGTAAGTATGATTAGTCATTTATATGAATACAATATAAATATTAAAAACACAATACTACGTTAGCTTAAGGTTCCGTTCCGTTGGGAATTTCCAGAAAGAAAAAAGTAGTTCGATCTCCTATAATTAAAGAATTACATTCATTCAAAGTTTTATCAAAATCCAAAAGGCAAAAAGAAAGACAGCTTTTCGCATTTATAATATTAGTATGAATTGTTTTTAATCTTCTTCTGAGTTTGGCTCATATTAAAGAGAGAGCTAACCGTCCCGAAAATAATGATGGATATGAGTTTCAAATAGTGATAGGTTGTTGGTCCATCGCCTAAAAGAAGAATCCCAAGTTTATAAGCCTATTCCTTAGCCGTTTTTTACGACATCGTGAAAGAGATGTAGTGGTCCTATTATTTTATTATTTTAATTGATTATTAGTGATTATAATTATTTTCTCAATATTAAAAAACTTGTACATCGCACATAATAAAAGCACAAATGAAAATAAAAGTTAACCATGATAACCTCCAAAATTGTTATGATCATGCTTCTACCGTAAATTGCAACAATTTTCAACAACTCACCGTTCATTACTGTGTGCTCGCATACTTTATTTTAATTACCGCATACTCACCACGTAATGTAAAACGGATATGAGATTTTGAACGAGTTCGCATTAGTTTTTGCGGGCCCCCGGATCGTCTGGTTTTTTGTCAATGAAAACGATCTGGACTCTTGTATTGTTTATATGTATGGAACAGAAGTTTGTGATTAAGATTACCTAAATGATTCAGCCATGACATTGCAAGTACGGTAAGAACAATAACACTTGTTACGTGTACATACTTATAATCACGTCTATATCCCTTGCGGGGTAGACAGTCACAGGCACAGTCTTGAAAAGAAAAATCTCAAATTTATAAGCCTTTCCCTTAGGAAGGCACATTTTATATTTTTATAATAACATCGATACATACGAAATTTAACATGCTAAAGGTATGCGATATCTTCTGTCCATAAAATTAAAATGATATAGAAAATGTTTCAAAGTACATAAAAAAAGAAAATTTCATAATTTAATTAAGTACTTATATCTTCTAGGTGATGGGCTAGTAAATCTTGATATAAGTATACATCTAAACTTAAAAAATTTAGATGCATACTTATATTTTAAATTATTGTTAGATACTTATATCTTATATATAATAAATTCTATACAAAAAGACAAAGTAATTGCCATTATAATGTTAAAAAAGTGCGTATTTGTGCCTAGGCAATCGTGCGGTAAGTAAATCCGATCGCAACAGTAAGGTTAGCTGTTGCAGTCGAGGGCAGGTCGCGGAGCGCCATCGAGCTAAGAAAATGTCACTAGTTCTTAAGATACAATGATTGTTCTTAAAGTTTGTTTGTCATTGGTAAATTCTTAAACTATTGCTTAATTGAATTTTACCTGTACATAAGTCTATCTCTCTCACACACTCCAGAATTCTCTCCAATGATTCGCGGCTAGGGGTTCACTGCACATACCTACCTGTTAGGACCTACTTACCTTCTAAGGTACTAACAGGTATATCTAAATTCAAATAGCTTTTGTCTTACTTATTTTCTAAGCTAAAAACAGGCGTGGCTTTGAAAACAAGCCTTGTTAGTACAAAATTACATATTTTTTTTTTATAAAATCGATTGAGAAACTGGTTGGTTAACAGATTATACAAAAAAATATTGTAACGATGTAAATTTGATTCAGTAAACATATTCTTTTCAATGATACAAGAACACGCCTACGGCTCCGCCCACAAAGCAAAAAATTCCGATAATTCCCATTCCCGTGAAAATTGCGGGAAATTTTATTGGACTCTTAGGTGGTCTAGATATAGTATTGAGATTCTAATACTTACAGGTTGCTAACCCATCGCCTAAAAGAAGCATCCCAAGTTTATAAACCGATCACTTAGTCGCCATTTATGCCATCCATGGGAAAGAGATGGAGCGGTCCTATTCTTTTTTAGGCACACGGCGAACTCATTCAGTAAAGGAAGAGTTTTATATGTTTGCCGTATCAAATCCTTTTCATCGCTCATTGTAGCATATGACTGTTCCCTCCGCCATTTTCTTAAACCAATAATTACTGGCATGAAGCATGATTACACTTGACAATCACCCAAGAGATTATACGTACTAACAATGTTGTTTATGTTCTAATAAACTTTTGATAATTATAACGTCTAGTTCGGCATCTGCATCGAGCAAGACATGCAAATAACTGGTAATTAAATAACTGGATGAGTACTTAATCGCGTGGTATGTTATGAGTTAACTTTACTGTTAAGATAAAATATATTCTTCTCCGTATGTTTGATGCAAGATATGTGAATGATGACTTTTATGAAGGTTATAATATAACGACACATGCAAAAATGGCAATCAATTAAGTGAATACCAAAAATATAGTCTATCCAGCAAATTAATATTAACCTTATATTAACCTCCGAATTTAAGTATCTCACACACGTACTAACGCCATAATTCCCTACAGGATAGACAGAGATCGAATAGTCACCAAATTTCGAAAGACCGTTCATTAACTTCATAAAAAATAATTAATATTTTATTTACTGTGTATTATAATTTGTAATAGGCCTTATTAACATAAAATATACATATACAATTTGTTTTTTTATTCCAATAAATAAATGATTTATTAATATTAAATTATGTTTATTTTTGCGGTCTGGATTAGACCGCAAAAATAAACATAATTTAATATTAATAAACCTTCACTGGACCTTATAAATTTTAATGAATCAATTTGAGAACATTACTCAATACTTATCTTCTTTCCTTTTATCATCCAAAATTTTAAAAAAAATACCGTCGGTCTGTTTTACGCCTTTTATGCTTTAATTGCTAAATAGGTGATCTACAAGAATTTTTTTGGAGAAATAGGTAGTTAATTACCCAACGTCAAACACGCAGTAAATTTTCTTAAATTTTCAAGGAAGCCACTTTAATTTGACTTAGACAATTTAAGGGCCCCCCATCCTAATCCTAATCCCCTTTGTGATTTCACCCAATTCCCACGAGAACGGGAAAACAGATCATTGTGCGCATGAAATGGCCGGCAAAAGCCTTACTATAAGCACGCCTATAGCCATAAAGAGTATTGAGAAAGACATCTTTCATCTCAGAGTACAGCCTTTTGCTGTTTTCTGTCGCGCTTCTGTTCTTCTGTTACGCCATTTTCATCGCGCGTATTACTATCGTTGTTTCGCTATTTATTATGACGTGAAACGGGACAGAGATAGTTTTTCGCATGGTAAAAACGGCGCCATACTACGAAGGCAGGACTTTTTCGGTTGACTACATTACATTACTCAGTTTGCGAGACAAATCTCACATCGTATCTTGCTTTTGTAAATTCATTCATCGTAAATTAGTTAACTATTTTGGTGTATTTATTTTAATTTGCATTGTTTGAACATTTAGTCCGGGGGGCATGTCAGACCGGTATGTAATACGGTCTAGATGTCTTTAGACGAATTGTTCTGTCTCAATTTGGAACATTTACCTTCAGGCACTCAATGCCAACAAATCCATAAATTTATATTTGTGATATGAGTTAAATGACAGGCTTTGCACACACACACACACACACACACACACATACATATATATATATCTAAATACATGTTCCATATCCTTTAAAAGGTAGACCGATCTAATTAGTTTGTGTTTTTAAGTGACTGTAATTTTTTTACTATACATTTTACCGACGTTGCCCATTTACTATGTAGAATAGAAAATATGAGAAGTGGCTTAGGCTGGCACAGGCCTTTTACTAAGTAGGTATATTGACACAATTATTATAGCTTAATGATAAAATTCCATAGTTTCCTCACGATGTTTTCCTTCACTGTAAGAGCATCTGGTGGTTATCAAACTAATGCACATAACTTCGAAAATAGTCATTTGCACATGGTCCAAAGTGGGATTTGAACCTTTGCCTTACCGATTTAACCACCCACGCTCACGCTATGTCCAAAATCTTCTCTTCGCTAAGGCGGATCCTATCGAGGACGTTCGAAAGCCAAAAAAAGTGTAGCAAAAGTGAGCGGCGTGTGCGCAGTATTGTTAGCAAAGGTCACTCAGATGAGCTAGTTCCGGTATTGATGGTGTGCCATAGCATGTAATTACAGATTTGAAGACCTCAGTGGCGTAGTGATTAAAAGGACAGTTCGCCACAATGATATACGGACGCTTTTGTTACTCCTTAACAAAACTATTTAGTTTTTTTTTTTACTCTTCATAAGGGTAGGTAAGGGTTGAAATCTCCCTTTTATGAGACAGATAGTTTATAACTCTTATCTATGGTTTTTGTATTTTTAGAAGAAGAAAAAAAAACAACTATAAAATAATCGCACAGTCACACAAATGCGCAAAGTCGTTATTCATTTGACAATAACCTAAATAACACACTTATTAACACCTAAAAAGTTTTGTTTGGAAAATACAATAAAAAGCGTCTCATAATTCACTAAAAGCGAATTCGGAACCAACCGATACTTTTCAGAAATCATAAAAATACAATGTTTTCACACAACAAACCCGAACTATTGTTAGCCTAACGATTGCATAAATTATTTATCCGAACAAAACTGACCAATGAAAAAAAAAAATGTTGACATTGAAACACATGGGACACGTTTTTGGCTCGAGTTCATTGCAACTAATTAGCATAAAAAAGGCGATTGCGCCGGCGACGCCGGTCTTTGCCACTTTCGTCTTAAAATATAGGATTTTTTTGTATAATAAAATAGGAAGACTATTTTGTCTGTACATTTTGTAGGCATTTTTAAATTGAAATTAATAGAGGGACATAAAAATAAAATAGGATGCATTTTTTTTTTATTTAATTTTCTGTATGTTATCAAGCTTACCTCTGAAAGTACTAAAACGATTTTCCAGTAAGTTTCAGCAATAGATTTATTTTAACTCTTTAAGCTATATAAGATATTTATAAATTTTGACAACATTTTTTTTTATTTATTTCATCAAAATCGGTTCATTAACAAAAGTTATTATTATTATTTCAATGAAATAATATTACTTTAAAGGAGTTACTCGTCTATCACGACAAATGCATACCTACATAGATTTTGGGTAAACTTCACTCGTGCGAAGCCGCGGGCATTGGACAGTACTAAATAAACTCGACTTCTATTTGCCCCAATAAAATGTCGAGAATTTTTGTGTCGGTCGATCCAATTTTTTTATCGCCATTGTAGAACGACAATAGACAAATTATGTCGTAATGTTTAAACAATGCTTGTGTTTGGGTCCCAAAGGCTCATAAAGTCGACGCCGACCATTCAGAAACATTGTAAACAAATAAATGGCTAAATGCATTGCTCAAATGTCACTTTCGTTTTTATAAAAAGAATCCGGAAAGTTGTACAAAATTTGAAACGACTAAAGTTCGATTTTTTAAGATTTGTTTTTTTTTTAATTTTTTTGCGACCAATAAATCAGACAAATTGTAACAAGGATAAAAAATTACTAATAACAATAAGACATTTCTTAAGTGTCTTTGAATAAGTAATAGCGACTCAAACAGTCCGCTTACTCACACTGCATAGGTTGTTTTAATAAATAATTCTATGACTTAACCTGACACAATAATAAACATACATATAATCACGTCTATATCCCTTGGGGTATACCGACAGTCTTGGAAAGACTGTCAAGCCACATTTTTCATCATGATGAATCAATTTAATAAATTAGATACATTTTTTTATCAAAATTAGGATAAATAGAGCCTCAGGATGGGCTGTATATTCTGAAGTCCTGGACAAAAGTCTCAAATAAATAACGCATGTATGGATTCTCTTAATGTATAAGATAATTAGGGAGGAAAATATATGACATTATATGTTTCCTCTAAAATGAATGTCAACAACTAGACGGAAACCCTATGTTGATACTATTTCAAAAGGCTAGATTTCACCAGCAAAAATAGGAAGAAGTGAAGGAGACCCAGCCTATTTTAAGTAAGCAAGCTTGATAAGAAGGAAAATAAATTCAGCATTCCATTCACTTGAGCTACTAGCTCATGTAAAATTACCT
The DNA here is from genome assembly GCF_032362555.1 of Amyelois transitella. NCBI lineage: Eukaryota > Metazoa > Arthropoda > Insecta > Lepidoptera > Pyralidae > Amyelois > Amyelois transitella. The sequence continues at coordinate 2,888,112 of NC_083506.1, read as the reverse complement.
AAACAATTAAATTTCTCACCTAGCTTTTAACACCAACAATAAACGTTTTACTAAAATTGGGCGGGTTATTTTAAAATTTTACAAAAAAAAAAACATAGTCGTGCGTGCCGACTAAACGAACAACTATTTGAATTAGTTTTACTCAAATTGACCAAAAATTAAAAAAGGCGACGTCACAAATGTTACCTGACCATTGTTCTCATTGCACAAGAATCTATGTTTTTTTTTAACCGGCGAAAGTGAGAATTGCAGTAGTAAATCTTTTATTCTTTGCTACCTATTATTCTATGTATGAACTTTCGTTTTCTATCGGTGTTTTGTGAGCGTAATTAAAGGCGGTGTCTTTCGGTTGATAAAAAATGTATGTCGGGAGCAAATAATAAATACCTACGTTTTTTTGAGGTACAATTTTTGGATTCTGACGTGTTTTTTAAGGGATTAAAAAAAATATTTGAGTTCTCATGCAATCGAAAAGTTGCAATTAAGGAATTGCAAAATAAGGAATACATTAACTTTCTTATGTTCTATTCTTTCTTTAGAGTCTGCTTTCACACAGATCTTTCTAAATTTCGTCTAGGCGTATTCCTTTTCATAAAATGTCCCTTAAAACTAGTTTTTCTTTATCACATTCGTATGAGTACTCTTCTTTATTTACACAAGAAAGGACGTCCGTCCGGTACCGTAAAATTTCAATACACACAGAAGGTATGTGTGTAATCATTAATCATTACCGCGAATCCAAAATAGATATAAGTCATTCGCGTTTCCTCAAAAATTAAAAATGACTCATTTTCTTTCATTCCAAGTAACATGATCTAATTTTTTAGAAATTTATTTGTCAAACCGGATGCGAGATGATTTATATTCCAAAAATTATCTAAACTTGGTTTTATAGGATTAGGCTGTTTCGGGTCGAGAAAACAAAACGTGGCTTAAAAGATGATGTTGTAAAAATCTCGCTTTGGATTACGCTTTGAAAGGTGTCCGTCAAAATAAAGCTAAGTGACAAAACATCCTGCGTACAGATTAATTTATAATCTGAAAATAAGATCACAAAATCAGCTTAGATTTTGGTAAAATTTAGATTTTTCAAAGATTCGATTACATCTAGCTGTTTTTTTTTTACAAATTACAAACATAACTAATAAAACATTTGTATATATAGATTATATGTATGTAAGTACTTACATATAATCACATCCATATCCCCTTGCGGGTTAGACAGAGCCAATAGTCTTGAAGAGACTGATAGGCCACGTTCAGCTGTACGGCTTTATGATAGAATTGAGATTCAAATAGTGACAGGTTGCTAGCCCATCGCCTAAAAGAAGAATCTCAAGTTTTTAAGCCTATCTCTTAGTCTACCAATGTCATAATATTATCTGCATTCCATTATTGAAAACCATTTTTGAGTTTGATACATTTCCGGTAATAGACAAACTCGATATTATTTTATTGTCTTGAGCTTATCATTACGGATGAGACTTATAACATTTTTATTTTATAATTGGCGGCATGTGTTTTTCTTCAGCAAACAATGACTTGCTTTTATATTGTTTATGAAACACACCTCCTTTGTAGTGCGTCATTATAAAAATTCTATAGTAAATGAGTAATAAAAATTAGTTAAATGAAAAAGATATTTTTTTATCTAATACATTAAGAGCCTATTTTTTGGTTACACATCCAGTTGCGAACTCACCGTAAGAGAATCGGTTAGTATTCAAACTAATATAACTTCGAAAATAGTCATTGGTAATGACCGAGGTGGAACATAAACCTGTGCCTTTTTGCTTAAAATTGTTGCTAGATCAATCTCATTGTAACTTTATTAGCAAAATCATACTTTAGACATAATGTCTTACCTAAACCCTTCAAAGTAATCCTCATTTCCTGGTCTGAGGATGGCGATATGGTCAGAGCCTCAAAGATGCGTCACCTTACAAGAGATTATAATATCATTTTAACGTATTTTGTTATGCATGTTAAATCATAAGCTGAAGCGTTTATCTAATCAGCTCGTATTAAATTCCAAATGCACTCCCAAAGGTTTGCACCTGCCAACAACTTCTTAAAACCGTCTGTCGAACTTTCCTAATAGAATGTTTACGATATTGTAAGCCTGTGTCTGAACGCCATTTTAGATTTCTGCCTCTAAAGAGCTTATAAGTAAAGTTAAATAAGTAGTAAGTGAGACTAGGGTAATTTGTTAGTACAAGCAAATCATGGGTTTTGCTTTATCGAGACATAGCCTCATCATGGCCGAGATTCGAAACCGAGACCTCCGGTGTCACAGACAAGCATACTATCGTTGCGCCACAGAGGCTTACAAAAAAAAATATAAGAGCGGAAAAGATATGTTTTCGCCAGATAAACCAATATAGTAAGTATAACTTAAACGATATAAACTGAATGTGGCCATTCAGTCTTTTCAAGACTGTTGGCTCTGTCTACCCCGCAAGGGATATAGACGTGATCAAATACACATACATAGGTATGTATGTATGTTAAACGATATTCTTCATGTAGCCAACAATCTGTCATTATTTGAATTTCAATTCCATTGTAAAGCTATACAACTGAACGTGGCCTTTCAATCTATTTAAGACTCTGTCCACCTCGCAAGGAATATTGACGTGATTATACATATGTATGATTGGTTAGTCTGGGGATACATATTCTCTTTTTAATTAGACCAACCACCAACCGGTCGACTTTCAAAACAGATCATTAGTATTTAACAGTATCACGACTGCGTGGGAGTTAATCTCCCAAAGATTTGATACGCTTTAATTGCTCAAATACATAGTACTCGCCGCGTTTGCATTCAGTGCTAATCTATTATTTGATTGGTTGCCAAGATAAACAAGCGAGAAATTGTTGTAAGCTTATTAGCCTATTATATTGATAATGGGATTTGATCATTACTGGGACTGTTATAGAGTTATTTTTTATAACTTTAAATTCATTTCACGCAAAGACTTGCCATTATCACGTCTGTATTACGGTGAGGGAAAATATCGTGAATAAACTTACAAAAAAAAATTCAACATGGTATTATGTCAAAATGGTAATAAGAAAGTCTAATAGGTAAAAAGAAGTCAAAATGGTAATATGTCAAAAAACATAATCAAATTCATTATTGTGGGACGTTTCAATATCATTTGATAATTGTTTGTTTGTAATATCTTATAGGTATTGTCATACCTTTTGGTTTCACAACATTGGTTGACGTCAAATAAATTACTTAAAACTTAGTTTACTACCGCTTCCATAGCGTGAGTGCAAAAGAAGCGGTAACAAACCGCACTGCAGCATAACTACTCTGTTTATCCCTCTGACGAGTGATATATTTTATATAATATTAACCAAAGTACCAGTATATTATATAGCTACATAGCGTTATATCTATCTGTTCATACAATCCGACGGATTTCCTCTGATACCGGTGGAAATGAGTCGACACGATCTCGCCCGATCGCCTATTGATACTGTATCGCCTGTAATTAGAAACTAAGTAGAATATGAGAAAAAACACGAATAATTATGTTACATGAACGCGTCGCAGTTTTATTATGGTGTTAATGGTCGAGCGGTTAAGAAACCCGACTGAAAAGCATGATGCACCGGTTCAGATCCTACCGCGGATATATAAGAGTCATTTATGCGTACGCATTGTATTGTCTATCCCGCAAGGACTACAGACTTGATATGACTAGGCTTTTAATATAATTACGACTTAATTCCTTATGGGGTGAACAAAGCTAACAAATCTCGAAAAGACTGAAAGGATCATTTTACGGTGAGAGAAAACATATATACATACTAACATACATATGGTCACGTCTATATCCCTTGCGGGGTAGACAGAGCCAATAGTCTTGAAAAGACTGGAGGGCCACGTTCAGCTGTTTGGCATAATGATAAAATTGAGATTCAAATAGTGACAGATTGCTAGCCCATCGCCTAAAAAGGGAATGTCAAGTATAAACCTAACACTTAGTCGCCTTTTACGACATCCATGGGAAAGAGATGGATGGATGGATGGAGAGAATTTCCTTTCAATTTATCTATTTACTAAATATTAGGCGAATTTAAGCTTATTTTCAGTCCAAACGGAAGCTATTAGATAAAATAATTAAACTTGATTAGAACTTGATGCAAAATTTCCACAACACATGAGTCATACTCTGATTTTTTGCACTTCCCTATGTATTTGTCTGTATGTATGTATGTCTGTACCTACCATCACGACGTATAAAAGTCAAGGTTATTCACTTCATGAAATTACGTAATGCATTAAATTAATCCGTCGACATAATATTTGTTACAACAACGCGCACATATCCCTTACGAGGTAGACAGAGCCAATAGTCACTAGGCATCTAAAGTCATGTTCAATTGGATGGCTTAATGATGAAGTATCGATACAGATATATAGAAAGGTTACAACTACCGATTGTTTGTTTGTTTTTTATATCTTTATTGCATAGAAATTTACACAGTAACAAGAAAATAGTACATAGTTATAAAAGAAACAAATCACATACAATGGCGGACTTACCGACTTATGTTTGTGTACCGAAAGATATAAAAGATTTACATTAACTCCCTGAATCTTTTCAGAATCTGTATAATAGGTAGAAAATTGATGCGACGTTGTAAATTGGAGTGAGGTCAATCATTTAGAGAATAAATGAAGAATGAAATCTATAAATCATCATAAAGCCATACAATTATCAATATCATCATAAGCTAAACAGGGCCTTGTAGTCTTTTCAAGACTGTTGGCTCTGTTTGCCCCGTAAGGGATATAGGCGTGACTATATAATTGTATGTTTAAAAAATAAAGACTTACTCTGATTGAAGACGAGCCTTAAGCAACGACTAAACCATTGAACCACAGCGTAAAATCTTAAACCTTCGATAACGTATACGTTAAATTAAGATCTTTTTAAAGCCAATGCTATAAAATAGTCATAATTCTAATGATGATTACATGGTAATAATAAACTTCATGACTTCTTTAGATGTATAATAGGGACAGTAAAGTTATTATATTGTACTTAAAACATTGCATTGAACTTTACTCTTTGTGAGTAAGAAACCAAGTAACTTAGATAGTAATGGAGAATCCATCTTTTCTAAGACTAAAATTTTTAGTGCCGTAAATTCAGTTAAGTCTGTATGCTGTGTGGTTCCGGCACCAATATAAAATAGGACCACCCCATCTTTTTCTCATAGATGGCGTATAAGGCGACTAAGGGATAGGCTTATAAACTTGGGATTTTTCTTTAAGGCGATTGGCTAGCAACCTATTATTGTTTGAATCTCAATTGTATCATTACGCCTAACAGCTAAACGTGGCCTGTCAGTTTTTCAAGACTGCTAACTCTGTCTACCCCGCAAGGGATATAGACATGGTTATGTGAATGAATGATGAATGACTAAAGTTCGTCTTATCTGTCTATAAGTTGTTGTTGTAATTATTTATCTCATGAACAGTATGTTAAAAAGAGTAACATACCAATGCAATGCATGGTTAAAGTCAGCTAGAAAACAAATTCCACTTGATTCTAATCTCTTTGGCAAAAACTAATCATCGTTCAAATAGCAGTGATTTAACGAAAATGACTCACGCAGTGACATGATGGTATGAAAATTTGTATTAGAAAATATATATTAAATGTTTATAACATAATAATGTTATAAAAAATAAAACGACACTTGTTCAAAAATAGAATTGTCTTTCCTGAAACAAATTTAGTCAGGTTATTTTCTTTGCAATTTCGTCATTACGTTGTCATTTTGATTTTGTGAGGAGTCTACCAACTGGTTCAATACGAGTATAATATACGTCAATGGCCGTTTTTGTTTACTTTTTTTTTTGAAAAATTTTGTTTCAAATGTACCTTATGAAGTGTAAATCTACAGGTAGAATACAGAATATATTAACGCTAGATTATGCATGCAGCTCCGCTCGCGTAAAATGAAAAATCCCGTTAATTAACGTTCCCGCGGGAATTTCGATGGGAACCCTCTCGGGATGCACACCTACATTTATTATTTCTAGACCCACCGCCTTGTCTGTCTGTCTGTGACTCTGTAACGTAAGAGTTTTACATCCATATCCATGCATATAATAAAATAATAACTGTGCGATGTTTGTACTTAAAACATATTGGCAAAATATCGATATATGTATATATAAGACCAGCAGAATCCAAAAATTTGACTTTTAGAATTTCTGTCTGTATGTAAGTTTGTACTTGCAAGCCGTGATAACTATATCTCCGATTTCAATGGTGTTTTCTTAGATGTGTTTGGCTGGTCCCAACTTAAAAACTGGTAAACATACAATTTTCCCCACCCCACTAAGGGGCAATACAGGGGGCCAATTTTTCAGTGAATTTTTACGGCGAACAAAGTCACGGGCAATGGCTTGTAGGTATATACATATAGATTTTCATATACATTTGTACCGATAATCCTTTACCTATTAAAACTTGAATCGCTCAATCATAAACTAATGCACATAGTACACGATTCCACGTGACCATAGACAACCAATCATTATAGCACTATAGGAAACGATTGGTTCTAGGCAATAATATGTAAATAACTGATCTGATGGTTGCGGAGCCATCCAATGATAATGTAGCTTATAGACTTTATAAATGGTGAGAATATTAAAACTACCAAAAATTTAAAAATAGAACGCGTTGATGTCTTATACTTGATTTGCATCCGATCAGGACGTCGTTAGTACTTGTTTTGCTATATTTTCAGGAAAGGTAACATAAACTCTTAGTGTATATGAATTTTTAATATACGTCTCAGAACGTGATCAGTATGTCCTATAGAATTCGATTTTTTCATCTTGACGCTTTATCTACTTGACAAATCAATTGAAATTTGACACACATCGTTCAGAGTTATGAGAAATAAAAATCTTTCATCCCAGAAATAACTAGGTACTGTTCTTTTGAAATTGAAATATGCAGGTGAAGTCTAAATGTAGATAGTAGTAATTCAAATTCAAAGTTTTTATTCATTAATGTGGGACATTACAACTTCATTCAATAATTGTCATTTCTTTTTTTTTTCACAACATGGGTTGACGTCGAATAAATAACTTAAAACTAAATTTACTCCCGCTTCCAAAACGTCAGTGCAGAAGAAGTGGTAACAAACTACACTGCAGCATTTTCCTCCATAACAGTAAAAATCTTAATTTCAATTATTTTATTATAAAAATAATTCAAAATAAGATTTTTCAGTATGTATCTTTCATCTATAAGGTAAGTGGTCTAAGGGTGTAGCGCGAAGCGTGATTATAAGTACTGGCCTGATCTTGATATTGAGCTTGGGATATTGTTACTATTGACGCATAATTGTCTTCATAGAAATAGGTTGTCATCGGTTATTTTGCAATCCATAGGTATATGAGTCAATATACTATAGTTGAAAGATGTAGTCTCTGCCTAGCCCTCCGGGATAAAGGTGTGATTTAGGTACGTATGAGTCAATATATTAAGTTAGAACTGAAGGGTGCAATTCGCAAAGTTCCTGTGCATGTTAGAGACGATGACCGATACTTTATTTCTATATTATCATAATCATTTATTCCTGGAATATGGTTACAATATATGTAGGTCTTAATTATTTAGGTTCAGTTTTTGTGAAGGCGTCGGAATTATATACATACACATATTTTAAATAAGCAGTGCATAAAGACTCTATCTAATTATGACCATTTTAATTATCATAATACAATTTTGAACATTTCTTTTTTTTTATTAAATTTGTCAGTCAAAATGCTTGATACCGATTTAAAAAAATAAAGCGATAGTTCTACTGTCGCTTCCGGCATCCACAAGTAATGCCGTTTGCAAAAATGTATACTTGATATAGAAATATGACACTTAATCTTCTTCTTGGCGTAAGGCCCAGTTACATCATTGCCTTCCTGTTAGGAGCCCGGGGTTCGCCTTTACGACCTGATCCTGGATTGGGTGAGTCAGGTTTATACACGAAGCGATTCTTATCTGACCACCGCAACCTTTGCAGGCAACCTAACTCATATTTGATCATGGTGTACACGGCACAATTTATTAATCATCTACATTTTATAAAAAATATCGAAACCTGTCGAGAAAAGGTAGGTATTACGCTTGGCTCATCTTGGCGAGGGCACTCCTGTGTCCCCAAATTTCAAAACTTGTAAGTATCATTATTCATATCCATATTTACTTGAAGAGGAACCTTTAGAATATTACTCAAACCCTTATTACTTAGATTATACTTAGGTTGCTTCCATATTAGGATAACATTGGCATTTCGCAAATAGATCCTTTATATATTTAATAGGTCCATATTTCACGACCGTCTATATTTAAGTTAGTGTAATTTAACACAATGACTTATTATTATCTAGACGTCTTTATGATTTTAATAATTAAAACTTATTATTCGTCATGAAGTTTATCTAAACATATAATAAAACAGTAAAAATATTGGGTCTGTACATTTAGTATTTTTGAATGAAATGGATAGATGGGACACTTAGAATGAATAATAGAAAGCAAAAAAAATTTTTTTTTGTCTGTCTGTCTGTATGTATGATCACTCTTATCTCCGAAAGTGCTGAACCAATTTACTAAAAACTTTCAACAATTGCTTTGTAAAACAAAGCTTAGTAGTAGTTAGTAACTTAGAAAAACATTTAAAGTTTGTTTCATTAAAATTGGTTCACTAAAAAACAAGTTATCGTCATTTGAATGAACTCAAGGCATGAGTTTGCCTGCAAATATCTAAGTTACGAAATTTAAAATTCAAAGTTATTTATCATTGTACGACAACATTTATACCTAATTTCATCTATACTAATATTATAAAGCTGAAGAGTTTGTTTGTTTACAGGCTAGCAACCTGTCACTATTTGAATCTGAATTCTATCATTAAGCCAAACAGCTGAACGTGGCCTATAAGTATTTTTAATACTGTTGGCTCTGTCTAACTCGCAAGGGATATAGACGTGATTATATGTATGTATGGTATGTATGTATCAGTCAGTAAATCATGGGTTTTACATAAATTGATTGTGTTACGGCTATTCATCTCGTTATGTAACGTAAGTTTATAAATATATTCAAAGTATTTCTAGGTCCTGTTTATAGAAAAATGGCTGATCGTGAACGGCATGCAAGGTCTTGGCGTGATAACACGGGAACTATTATCACGTTTAAAAGTGACAAAAAGCGTAAAGGTGAAATAAATATTTGTAATCTTAGGCTCTAATGATTAATTTTATTGATTTGACCTCTAGGTTATGACATCATATATACCTTAACATGCCTGTGACTATTTATTAAATTTTTATATTTTCAGTAGTTTTTCTCCCGATGTCGTATTAAGACGAAAATAATGATTTATAACTGTTTGTCACAATTTTTGTGACAAAAGAGAAAAGTTACAACCGTATTGAGTAAAAGTGAAACAGTCATTCCGCAATTACCTAACCTAAGTGTGTTAAGTTAATTTTTAATTTCAATTTCATTTACATTAAAATATCCGCATTTACCTTACCTAAGTGTATTAAGTAAATTTTTAATTTCAATTTCATTGACATTTAAATATCTCTCAAACTTCAAGATCGCGCTACCAGAAATAATTTCAGATTTCTCAGACCTTCGCCACGCACGCCAAATAATAGAAGGAAACGCACAATTATTGTCCAGTGATTGCGATCAAGCGTCTGTTAAGGTCCGTACACAATGGTCGAAATGCAAGTACACAGCATGATGATGTGATGTAGGAAATGTAGATCTTTAGATTAGCAAAAATAAAAATGTATTTACCGCTTAAAACGAAACTAAACGTGGATGTAACGAAAGAAGTATGCAGAGACCGTGGCAAGACTACACATCTTTGCATTGTCTGCCTACCCCTTCGGAGAAGTGCATGATGTTATTGTAACCAAGTGTTAGCTATATAAGCTTTCCATGGACGAAATAGGAACGGAATGGGACTGAGAGTATTCGTTAAAAATTTGATAAAAGTAAGTATAAGTACAACGCTAGAGATGCCGAAATTAAAATACTAACAATTCTTAATTTCATTGAAAAAGAGTATTTTCTCAACGTGCATAAACACGTATCAAGGTACAGGAATATCGTTAAATTATGATAAAAGAGAAGTTAAAGTTTTCCCTTGTAAATGGGTTATTAGGTAAATGTTCGACAGACAAAAATTTGCGCAAGGAAATCCTTTCTAGCTGATGCAACTTTTCACATAATTTCATAGTGGTTTCAAATTGCAAAAACAACATTTTTTTTCTTGTTAATTGTGCTATTAAAACTGACCCAATTTATGTAAATGGACTTGCTCCTTTCTCCTAGTAAGTATGTTACGTTATTTAATTACTTGTTTGAACTTGACATACAAAATTACAACAAACAATCTTCCTGAAATCTTATACTTTTTCGTGAATTTATGTCAACGGTCAATTCTGTTAATATTTTTATGAACAAGATTTTTGTATTAAACTTTACTCTTACATATACACACCATACAAAAATTCGCTTATCATTAACTGGTGGATTGTATAACATTTGTTTCGAATTCTGTTCTTTCAAACCTTTAGACCACAGATATGTTTTTTTCATGATACCTAAACTCATAGTATATCAAAATAATGGTGTCTGAAATACCACGATTTGCGGTTGTGCAAATAAATAACGAGTCTGAATTCGACCGTAGTTTGACAATGACTACTACTCATTGTAAAAAAACATTAAAATTTGGAAACTGACGATAGGTGAGGGAGCTTAGCTAAGAATATTTTATCCAAAAATTTCTATTTTAAGGGACAGGCTTTTATGGAATTCTTCTTTAGGCCATGGGCTATCATCTTGTCACTATTTGAATCTCCATTCTACGTATCATAAATCCTAACAGCGTGGCCAGTCTTCTGAGACTGCAAGGGATATAGACGTGATTATTTGAATAAATTTCTATTTTAAATCGGTTACAACAAGCTATCCAGTTTTGTAACACCAATAATAAGATTTATTCAAATCAATACTGACCCAATAGATAATACTACTAAACATTTTATTGTAAGTATTTATTGAAACAGGAATTTCAACAGTTCGCAGAGCAATGATATTTTAAATGATAACGAACTGAATTATCTTTAGCAGTGGTCGTAAAACAAATGTGTTCACTTAATTACAAATTCATCAACATCGTGTATTTAGAGCGACTATAACTAACTTGGAGCCAAAGGTTGGCGACTCAGTTGTGGTTTGGTTACAACCAAAGGTTGAGTTCGCCTAGAATTGGCTAAGTTAATATTTTATTGACTTATTATTTCTTGTGTTCTTTTTAGTCATTTCACTCTTCACATGTGGATTCGTGAATGAGGAAAATATTTACTGACAATACGGTGTCATTATTGTCAAATCGGAGCCCTTCAGATACTCATTAACAGCGTTTTCTTCTGTACCTCGTATTTATAAAAAGCACACTTCAAAACTAAGTAAAATTTATTTTAATACTTGTAATTGACCAAAATCCAGCCTCTCTCTTTACTTTAGTCACCTTCTGCATTCAAGCTACTTTCTGGCCTTCTAGATGTCATATAGCATGCCGTGTGGTTCCTGGCACTAATAAAAATGAGACGAGGACACTTCATCTCTTTCCCATGGATGTCGTAAAAGGCGACTTAAATATAGGCTTTTAAACTTGAGATTCTTCTTTCAGGCGATGGACTAGCAACCTGTCACTATTTGAATCTGAACTCTATCATTAAGCCAAACAGCTGAACGTGGCCTATCAGTATTTTTAAGACTATTCGCTCTGTCTACCCCGCAAGGGATAAAGACGTGATTATATTATGTATGCATGTACGAATTTATCAAACCCTAAATCAAACAGCTGAACGAGGATTATCAATCTTTTTAAAACTATTCGATCTGTCTAACCCTCAAGGTATATAAACCCTATCCCTTAGTCGTATTTCACGACATCCATGGGAAAGATATGTATGTATATGTACGAAAAAATCCAATCTAGACAAATCAGTAATGATGGCAAAGCTTTATCAGTTATGAACGTTAACACGATTAGCGTTAACTAGGTCGCGAACAACGTGAAAATCTAAATCGCATATTTCGTTCGCGTCCCATACAAAAGTGGACCAATGGCGATGATAAGAACTAAGAACAAAAACGGTTAGTCACAACGGAACGTTTCCCTCGTTAAAGAACTGAGTCACAGTGCACAAGTCCATTTAGGAAAGTAACAATTGCCCCTGTCATGTGTAAAGTGACTATTTTATGCGCAATAAAGGGTATTCTGCTATCTATCTATTTATTACGAGATAGATAGATACAAACAGACAGACAGAGCCAACAGTCTTGAAAAGACTGATAGGCCACGTTCAGCTGTTTGGCATAATGATAGTATTAAGATTAAAAAAAAGACAGGTTGCTATCCCATCGCCTAAATGAAGAATTCCAAGTTTATAAGACTATCCCTTATTCGCCTTTTTTTCTTAGGAAAATCCTATCGGTTAAAATACTGGGCAAATCTTTTCTTATTCGAAGGCTGGTCTTACAGATTTTTCTGTTAGGACTTAATTAAATTAAATTAAATTTATTATGCCAAAGTTTACAATAGTGTCTGAATTTCATTTTAATATTCAAGATGTTGAGAAATAAACCTGGTGAAAATATACATATTTTACAAAAAAAAAACGTTGCTGAACCAGCATTTCAAGCTAACAGCTGATAATAAAATAAGTACGATGAGAGAACGGCCTCTATGGCGCAGCGGTAGTACGCTTGTCTGTGACACCAGAGGTCCCGGTCACAAATCCCATCCAGGGCATGATGAGAAAATAACTTTTCCTGATTGGCCTGGGTCTTGGATGTTTATCTATAAAAGTATTTATTATTAAATATAGTATGGTTGAGTTAGTATCTCGTAACACAACTCTCGAATTCACTTCGAGGCTAACTCAATCAGTGTAATTTGTCCCGTATATAATTATATTTAACTAAACAATTAGCTACACACAACTAAAATAAACAAAAATAGAATACTTACGCTTATCTGGGCTGATGAAATCATACATTTAAAGGATTTACTGAAAATGGTTACGAGTACCCACTGGGTAAAATGTTAACTGTTTCCTCGAGGAAATAATTGTAGCTACACGAAGAGGGAAGTCGCAATTTATTCTCAATCCGTTTGTGCCGGTGTGGTATTTTACACATGAGAAGACGAGAAACCAGCTAAAGAATACCGAGAGAACATCAGTAGGAACTCCCCAAATTAATTATGCCCTACTTTAGACTACTGAAACCTCGGCAAACCATTTGTTTTTTCTTCTTTAAATTTCTTTCTGGTTGCTTTAATCAAAAAGGATGTTTGTATAGAGTACTGCCCCAGAAAAGTATCCCATTAATACAAACATATGTACATAATTTTGTATCAGTGGGATACATATAGTTCCGTCTATATCCTTTGCGGGGAAGATTGAGCCAACAGTCTTGAAAAGACTGATAGGCCACGTTCAGCTGTTTGGCTTAATAATATAATTGAGATTCTAGCTAGCTAGACCATCGCCTAAAAGAAGAATCCCAAGTTTATAAGCCAAATCAATCTTCTTGTCGCCTTTTACGACATCCACGGGAACGAGATGGAGTGGTCCAATTCTTTTTTCATCCCTTTCAAATGTTTCATTCTTAAACAGCACCCCCTATATGTATAGTTTGATTTTTTTAGAATATATTTGAAGGAATTCTGTAATGGCGGTTCACAACTATAATCACGTTTTATAAGCATATTGTATGTAATGCTGTAGATTTGTGTTTACAAAAAAAGAATGGATAGATTAAGTTTTATGATTAAAATCCTCATTTAACCTAGTTGATTAGACACGCCGCAGTCTTAGTTGTAAAGCTTAGAAACACCTACATACTAAAATAGCGCCACTCCTCTTTCTCGCCTCCCATTCAAAGCACTGCAACCTGACCCGAGAGGGCAAAGTCCCTTTCTGGCTGGTATTTTGAGTAACTCACTAAGACTTTTTATTTTATTGATAAATTTATTTATTTAAAACTTTACTGAGACTCAAACAATAGTTCTTAAAGTTCATTCTTTCATAGGGAAAATATTCTTTAGTTACTTCTTATGCGTTGTCTCGCTAGAATTTCCCCCATGGTGACTTTCGACCCCTAAAAAAATACTTTTACGTGGAGCACACCTATACGCAAAATACCAATTTCGCGTTATGACTATAAATATTTGAATATTATCTAATTCGGTGAAGAATTACTTGACTATATACCTGAATCTTTGAAATAGATTGCGTTATGCATAAACATTAAAATATGTTAGTAAATACATAGATACTTAGTTCCATACTCATATATACCAGCTACCTGAGAGATTGAGTAAACCCTAATATTACTTTGAGACTTGCATATGGGATACAAACTTAACAACAGTAGTCTTATGACAATTCGTATAAAACCATAAAAATGAAGGCTTGTCTTCCTCCTGGGGTAAATCCAGGTCACGAACACACCTCCCTGAATAGGTGCCCAGATGCATCTTTAGACTATGATCCTGAATTGGCCAAGTCAGGTTTTACACAAAGCGACTCCCGTCTGACCTCCGCAACCTGCAAACATGGGAACCTAACCCGTATTATATCATGGCAAGCGCTGCATTATTTGACAGCTCCCTAAGTCGCCTTTTACGACATCCATGAGATAGAAACGAAGTATTCTTATTATAGCGTCCTAAAAACACAGTATTACAGTTCATTTGTAAGCATTAATGGCGTTTTCGACAGCTCCCTAAGTCGCCTTTTACGAAATCCATGAGATAGAAACGAAGTAATCTTATTAAATCGTCCTATAAACAACACGGCACAAAAAATACAGTATTACAGTTCATTTGTAAGCGTTAATGGCGTTTTGGACAGCTCCCTCAGTCTCCTTTTACGACATCCATGAGCTAGAAACGAAGTAATCTTATTAAATCGTACTATAAACAACACGGCACAAAAATACAGTATTACAGTTTATTTGTAAGCATTAATGGCGTTTTCGACAGCTCCCTAAGTCGCCTTTTACGACATCCATGAGCTTGAACCGAAGTAATCCTATAATAGCGTGCTGGGAACTACACGGCACAAAAAAAATACAGTATTACAGTTCATTTGTAAGCATTAATGGCGTTTTCGCCTAACTACAAACCTACGTATATTTCTCAGGCGCAGCGGGTGGCGGTGTTGCAAGCGCCGACAATTTCGCTACATTGGCCAATGTTGCCTCACCGTCGCTAACAGATGGGCGACTGGGAAATCTAAATTTTGAAGTGAATATTCTTACCGCTAATATTGTTTATCCGAAATGTTACAATCGATTAAAGACTAGAATGGATGAAGTGCAAAACTGATAACTTCTTACACTATGATGTCACCATAAAGGAAAAAAATCACACTCCTTTTATATGACAACGAAAGCAATTTCATTCGAATCCGTAAAGACGTACAAACATATATGTTTTTTCTTATACTACTATTGTTTTTACGTCAAAAAAGTTTTTCGTTTTTCAAAAACTACAAGGCAGTTTGTCAGTAATATATTAATCTCGATTGTATCTACATTATAATTCCCGTATTTTATATCTAGTAGCAGTACATATTAAAACATACATACATACATATAGTCACGTCTATATGCCTTGTGGGGTAGACAGAGCCAACAGTATGAAAAGACTGATAGTTCAGCTATTTGGCTTATTAGATAAAACGTCGCAGGTAAGAGGGATGAGAGCTAATTCAAAAATCTATAGAATAATAACAAACTATATTAGGACCAGTTTTAATATTTTAAAGAGGGTGTGGTTTTAGTTATAGACGCGACATCCAGCAAGTAGCCGGCAGCTACTAAACTTGGTGAGCGCTGAAGTAGTCCAAAGGTGAGGATCAGCGCTTACTAAAGGTCCCCGAGTGGTGAAGAGAGGGGTAGGGAATACCCCAAGCGCCACGACGACAAACTAAAAACTAAAAAAAATCATTGCAAATTACTGCAATAATGGACTGTGACAGGTAAGAAGTACCGGTTTACCGTAGGTACTAATAGTTACAAGATTTTGTTAAAACTTTATGGCATTTAAAAATAATACAATACCATCCTTATTACTACAGAGAACAGAGGATACCCATAGCAAGGCACGCGCGACGCCATTTCATCGTGCAAAAAACGCTGTTTCACTTTTTTGTATGGCTTGAAACAGGACAGCGATAGTTTTTCGCACGGTATAAGAGGCGTCGCGCGTGCCATATTCCGGGAGCGAGTGTAGTCGAAAGTGTTATTGTTGAACGAACAAAAAGAGTATCAAAAACTAATCTGTTCAGAGAACTGTCTTGCCTTTCATTTGGAGAGGCGTCGAGAAAGAAAGGTCTCATCAGTTATTAGGGTGATTCTACAATGGCATATAAATTATAAATTTTAACTTATACGAGTATGACAATGATACAAAAGTACTGTGTTACCATTAAAAAAATTACAATTAAATAAGATTATATTATTAATAATACATAAATAAAATATAATAATAATATTTTATGTCATTTTTAGTATGTGATTATGTTGTTACCTCTTTAGTAAAAAGGTCCCAAAGACTCCAAATAAAACCTGCATTGCATTCTATTGACTTCAAATTCAAGCTCTCCTGAAATAGTCATGTCATTTTATCTTTAATAAATATAAAATAAATAAGAGTATTTACAGATAAAGTTAACCTCAAAGTAAGTTCGAAACTTATGTTACGAGATACGAACTTAGCGATCTTACATTTTATAATAAATACTTATTATATAAATAAACATCCTTGACCCAGGCTAAAAGTTCGTTTCGCATCATACCCTGGCCGGGATTCGAACCCAGATTCAAATGATAAATTTCGCATTCTATTCGCAAATATGAAAAAAACATAATTTGCCAATAATATCTTCTAAACTCAAACCAATACCAGATTTTTAACATAAAATTTTATACAAATCGCTTCTTACCTCGCCATGTGAACACGTCCTAATCTACTTTAGCTAATTATTTTTCTCTCATAACAGTTTGTTGCATCAGATGTTATTTTACACCTTTTCAATACACCTTTTTATAATTCGATTTACTTTCATTTTTTCATTGTCGTCTTTAATTTGCGTCATTATAATAATAAACACCTTGTATATTATATAAACTGTTTTTCCCACTTTGAACGGATGTCATTTGTATAAGAATGTATTCTTACTAAGGACACCGAAGGTAAGCTAAAGTGGCAAGAGAAATATTTTAAGATTGGACCTCGGGCCGTGCGGTACCCGGCACCAATAGAAAAAAGAATAGAACCACTCCATTTAACTCCCATGGATGTCTTAAAAGGCGACTAAGGGGTAGGCTTATAAACTTGGGATTCTTCTTTTAGGCGATGGGCTAGCAACCTATATACAAGGAGAGTGTGGAGGGAAATGTCGGAGTGGGAAGGCCTCACAAAAATATCTTGATCAAATTAAGGACGTTCAGGCAAAGGGTCAGGTCAAGAGTACCCGAAACCGACGAGCTTGCATGAGGAGAGTTATGAATGATATAGTCTCTGCCTACCACTTCGGGAAAAAGTCGTGTTTTTATATATATGTGTGTATGTTTGTATGTATATGTGTATTTATGTATATATGTTTGTAATATAACACAACAGAAATGCCATTAGGTAAAACGGCTTGCGGTTTTTTATTGCAGACCTTCATTTCTGTACGGTCTTCTTTGTGTTAGAAAAAGCACAATTTGGCAACGAAGGGCATTAATGTGGTACTTACATTATATTAAATTGCGTAAAATGTATTTCTTAGTTACAACATAGTTCAACGCTAAAGTATAATAAAATATATTTTTAACGACAATTTTGCTATAATTTTATGCTTTACGGGGTTCCTACATAGAGCCAACAGTCTCGAAAAGCCACGTTCAACCTACTTTCATTACTTTTTTCTACATAATCGAACCATCTAACCATTTTCTTTTATTTTTTTAAGATATATCGTGTGAATATATAACATATGTATTATAAATTAATAAATACGGGACAGATTACGCAGACTGAGTTAGCCTCGAAGTTAAGTTCAAAACTTATATTACAAGATACTAACTCAACTGTGAAAGTCTGTTTGTTTGTCCATCTTTCACGTCAAACCATGTAATTTTTGCATCAATTTTCACGCGAGCGGAGCACGTACACGAATACAATACACACATGAGAGCAAAAAAACGACATTTTTCCATTTACTTTGATCCTTCTTTTGCCTCATTCACATTCATAACACTTTTCATGCAAGCCCGTGGAACAAACTGTCATTTCCTGACTTTTAATAGATACTCACTTTATTTATTCATGTATTATTTTCATACGGAGTCAAGCAGAGACATTATTACTAATTGATCCAGCCAGTTATTATTCAATCAAACAAAATATATATTTATTCATAATGAACTTATCAATAAATCATTTCGAATAGTCGGCAATAATCGTGAGACGTATGAATTAATTTACATTCGAATAAATGTTTTATTATCGGTTCATATTTTTTTTTACAAGAGACTTAACCAAGAGGCCTCTTAAATCACCTTGGTCATATAACAGAATCCTGTAACAAAACCTACATCATGTTTGTTTGTATATGGAAGTAGGTATCACACAATAAAAATAATTATTATAAAAAAAATATTTATCTAAATTAATTACTTAATCATAAAAATAAATAACGTGGTCTTTCACTATTGAGTCAGTATACACCGTACGTAACAAAGTCGTGTTATATGTATGTGAATAAAAGAAAAACTATTCTAAATAACAAACTAAAAAAAGATTTATTCGTGATGATTATTATGTAATTTTCTTCCGTTAAGTCAGTTTTATAATCTTTCTTTTCCACGGTTAAATAAATAAATAAATATAAACGGAAAAAATTACACTGATTGAGTTAGCCTCGAAGTAAGTTTGAGACTTGTGTGAGTGTTACGAGATACTAACTCAACGATACTATATTTTATAATAAATACTTACATAGATAATCATCCAAGACAGGTCAATCAGAAAATGTTCTTTTCTCATCATTCCCTGACCGAGATTCGAACCCGGGACCTCCGGTGTCACAGACAAGCGTACTACCGCTGCACCACAGAGGCCGTCAAATATATCTTATACGCAATTAATAAAATTAATAATAATTATTGTCAACTGCACTTGACCCTTAAAATAGTATTTTTTTTTTATTTATATCATCAAATTTCAGCTGTAAGCCGTATAGACACAGCTGTTACATCTATAAATTGCAAACATATGGTCGAAATGGAAATGTTATTCTGCAACGCAAATTATTATGATATTTATATACTTGGTCTTATAAACTTGGTATTCTTCTTTTAGGTAGGCCAGCTAAAAACCTATCACTATTTTAATCCCAACTCTATCATTAAACTAAACAGCTGGATGTAACCTGTCAGTCTTTTCAAGACTTTTGGCTCTGTCAACATCCCAAGGGATATATAGGTAGGTACGCGATTATATGCATGCATATAAGTTTCAATACTTAGCGACTGACGACGACGACCAAACAATTCTTACAATATCACGATAAGCTTGCAAAATAATGATATCATTAAACTAATATAACTTAATAATCGAATCTATGACCTTACAGTGATTCATGACTTCCCTTGTCTTGAAAAGTAATAGACGCAAGAACGTTCCCACAATACAAAGTCACAAAAACTAACAATTTTAGACAACATGTGGTCACCACGCAAGGTTGGCGGGCCTCGGTCGTGATAGACTTCTGTATGTAGAACGGAGTGATGAAATCGTGACGTCACTACATGAGTAAAGATGTTTTATGTGCAGTCCAAATTACAAGTGTTAAGAAGCTGTATAATCGACAAATTGATGGCCATTTGAGAATCAGCAGTTACAGTGAAAAATTCGAGAATTTCGTTGGATGATACCTGCATCGGCTATAATAGAACCTTAACTTCAAGCCTCCCCATTTTCGGGCTAAAAGTGAGGTAATGATCAAAGAAAATATGCAAGTTCGCTTGGATCGAGCCGGACTATGAAACCTCACAGATCTTGACCAGACATGGCTGCTTCGGGGACGTCTGCTTCTGCAAAGCAGTATGTTACCTCGTGCCACTGCGGTGTCCCATGCTCCCCTGTGGACAGCCCAGGACCCTATAAAAGCGCGCGCACGCGCCCCGGACTCCTTTGGACTACTTCAGCGCTCACCAAATTAAGAAGCGCTATATCCTCTAGCGGCTACTTGCTGATCTTGTGTCTATAACTAAACCCACAACCTCTTTAATATTATTTACTAATACTAGCTACTTACTAGCGGACGCTAATAAAGCTTGTAGTTATTCTATGGATCTTTAAATTATGTCTCTTACCTGCGACGTTTTACCTACACCTTACAAGCAGTTTTCAAGTATATGCACAATACCCCATACACGGGGATGCGCGTAGATATAATACCCATTGAGACTTCGTGGAGCCTACGAGATCGACCAACAACTTCCTATCCCATCAACATTACAAATTAAACACTATTGTTTACTCTGTTTACCACGGCCCGCCGGTTCCCACCGCGTCGTGCGATAAAACGACTTAACAAAATAAATATTCAGTATGGACCATAAACAATCTGCGCGCACTTGTTCCTGACTGCGTAGCGTCAGCATACTAGTGTAAAATAATAAAAAAAATAGAACTTTTATTTTTTTTTTTCATTTTTTTATTCTATATAGCATATTTCACAAAAATATATTCACAAAATATTTCGTGACAATATTATTATTTAAATACTGAAAAAATGCTACAGGAAAATAACATCATATCGGATACAACAGGAAAGTCGTTTTCATTTCATTCCATTATATTATTTTAATAAAATTATAAGTATCATTACAAACGGATATTAATAATATTTTATCATCAAAACCATATAATTAACTTGGTGTAGTGTAAACAGGAAATTATGGAGTTATTAAATTTATATGGATTGACATTAACCGATACCTACTCAAACAATTTCGTGATTCTTATTAATAAGGTATAAACTAAATACATTTACGCACCCTTGTATTGACAAACTCTGCAGTACTTGTTTTCTGATTATCAAGTTCCCGGATTTGATCCCCGTCCGATCAAACTGAAAATTGATTTAATTTATTTACTTATATATGTTGATATAATTTATTTACACATTACACGGGATCGACTAACTATCGATTTTCTATGATGAAAATGCCGAACACACTCAGTTATTTTTTTAACGACTTTAATGTATGTATTTTTCTTTAGATTTCAGATTCAACTAATTATTACTACACACAACAATTTTTCAATCACATCACGATCACGACCGCTAGATGGTGGCAGAAACCAATAAATGATTTGCCTTACGAAGTCTTAAACATATTTTTATTTAATTAACAAATAATTAACCGAAAAATACTCAAACTAAACTTAAAAATAATCTACCAATCACAAAATAAATGTCAGCAATTTTACCAAACTGAAATAACGCTAATAACCAAATAGCAAAAAGCTAATAACCAAATAGTTTAATATGCTGGAACTTTTCTGAATCAATTTATTCAGTATAAAAGTAAATATTATTTTCTTAAAAAAATAGCTACTGATAAGTTTATGTTTTGCAATCTCTACATTTGTCTATAGAACAAGCTAAGATCGCACGAAGTCTGTCTGCACTTACAATTAATTACTTCGAAGTAAGTATTTACTGACATAATTTTTTGACGTCAAAATAGTTTTAGTAAAAATCCAATTCAAAAATTAACGTTTCACATTAATTTTTTGTCGCCATATTTCTTGTTTAAAAAAAAGGCCAGTGAAAAAATCTTAATCTGGTACTCTGTTGTAATATTTTGTCTATGAAATATTATATTTATTATTATATAAGTACTTTCTAAATAAAGGTAGTGGACACAGTCATGAAAAATAGGTATAAATAGGTTGACAGCAATATGCACATCTATGATCACATTTAGCTAGGTAGCTGAGTTACATACATACATATGGTCACGTCTATATCCCTTGCGGTCTACACAGAGCCAACAGTCTAGCTAGCTTAACAAAACAAAAGTTTTTTACACTAAGTTGTATTAAAATAGATTAAACTAATCGATCATAGTGCATTTACCTTGTACCGTAAACAAAATACCTTTTGAACAAAAGTAATGTAAAAATATCTTACTACGATGTTTACTATGCGTTATCGCGCCTGATAAGATAGCCGGTGTAGAGGCATTGTGAAAGTATTTTGTCTTGTTTCTTGATAGTTAATCCGTACATCGATTTTAGGGTTCCTTAAAATTGAATGCAAACGAAAATTTTCATTTTATATTTTTTCGCTTTTTGTGTCGGATTTCCATGAAATTTTGCTTTACCAATGAATTTATATAAATCTAGAGTTATACATAATATATTTTAAATATGCAATAACATAAAATTTGTATGGATTTTTCATACAAATACCATATATAAAAGAAAAGCTTATACTTATTAATATAAGATATAATGGAACTTTTTTATCGTAATATAATTCTTTTATCTTTTATAAATAAAAACGAAAAGTTAATGTCCTTGGTATCGCCTATCATGACTATTTTCGATAAGTTTTTTATAAGATAAAGAATATAATCACTACGCTAAATCCAACGACTCTTCGATGTCCGACAATAAAAACATATTACAGTTTAATATCAAAAAAAATATGTTATTTTGGACAATAAAGTATATATAAATAAATCCTTTAAAACCTCTTTAAAAAATAATATCAATATGAATAATTATGACTATATTTTTTTTATATTAGTTCTTATTTATGTAAATTCAGCGCTGTAAATATTTTTGAAGGAAAAGTAATCATCACATCAAATTTTACGATAATATAGTTTCTGGTCAAATTTTTTTTTTTATGACTTGGATAAAGATCCAAATCCCAACATATTATTCTATCATCCTGAGTGTGTGTGAGAGGCAATTACTTATACTTACCCGCTACAAAGTAACATAAACACAGTCACGCCTAGCATAGAAGTAAGACGCAACAACTTAGTACAAGCATCAAATACTCCCACGGTTATCCACCTTGAGGCCTTTCGGGTACACTGTACCTACCTGTGAAAAATGGCGCCCGCGAAAATGTGACGCCAACAAAAAAACAGCGCAAAAAAACAATCAAAAAATAAATTTGGTCATCAGATGTTACAATAGATGGCGTGCGACCGAGGTTACCCGGACAAATTGAGAACCATCACTTTTCCTGGTCTGGAGAATCGGCGAGTACGTTTAGAACCGGTCACGTAATAACTTTGATGAAAAAAATGGTGAGATCAGCGCAACCTTGAGACCGCGACGGTCGGTAAGTGCGGCTTGAATTAGCCACTGTTTTTGAAGATAAGTTTTTTTCTAAATTCATTTATGACTCGAAACCTTTTCGTTGAAAAGAAAAATATAGTTTTAATATAGGTACTAAGCTACAGTCAAGAGCTGGGAGCACCAGAAAGTACAGACCATTGCTTGGACAGCAAAAGGTTTGTAAAATTTTGAGATGACTCCGAGATTTTAAGCCAACATGTCAGGATTTAACCGGGAAGTCGCTGCAAGAGAACATTTTTTTTAAATCGTAATCTAATTTATAAAAAGCTTATTACACCCGAACTATCACCATTTGAGCCTTATTTCAGAACAGCCAAGAATTTTTCCATTTCTACTTAGTTATCATTAAAAATAGTTATTACTTTTAACAAATCCTTTAATGAAGGGATGAATGTTTAAAGCGTTGGTATAAATATTCCTACATGCATAAAGTCCTAAGCAATTTTATCCTCATTTGGTAATATGAAATTGACGATAATGCCTCGTTTCCTGTACGACCGACACAAAAGCAATAATTAACTATTATATTATTTCAAGTAGGTACATACCTACCTCGTGTAATTTATATACATCTGCAAAATATTTAAAAAATACTCCCTAAAATTGGGCGGGAAGTTTTCTGAATTCCCTTTTTTATTCAGGACTATTCAATTCAGGTGAATTTGATTGATATTTAATTCAATATAAAAATATTTCATTTTATCAAAATATATGTTTGTCAGAACAATCCTAAGCTACTAAGTATGCAATCAGTTCGAATCTTACATACTTAGTCACTCTGTATATAAAAGATTTAGGGTGAGTTTACATCGATATACCTTATACCTTTTTAATGTAAAAAGATTTTGATATACATAGAAGTAGTTTTGTAAGTCGCTTCTTAAGAAATGTTACGTTACATGTCTTCTACTTAATGTGAACAGGCCCTTGGAGTACTATTTTAGTCAGCCAATATTTTTCTGTTTTTTTTATAATTTCATGTGTTATTTCTCAATAAAAATGATGAAAGTTATTTATAAAAACAAAAACATGTGTGTGGTAATAATTAAAAGCACTCGAATCCTGTATAAAATATACATCATATCATACATTATATATACATCATCAATTATATAAAATATAATTATTTTATATTGAATGTAATTTTATTAAGTATATTAAATATTAAATAACTAGTTTTAACCCCCTCTGGTTAAAGCTAGCTAAGCGCGTGTAAAGTAAAGCACAATACATGCTGGGTCCCGGGGCTTCGCTCGCGTACGAATTTTGGTATATTATTTTAACAAGCACACATCCTTACATTAACTTAACCATACACCCAACTACTTATTGATTTTCGAATTGTTGTATGAATCTTTCAATATGTGCTACGAAGCACGTAGACCCAACTTTCTTCATCGGGTAGTCAGTTTTCCTGTTACCGCTTGACATAAAGTTCACCTGAATACGGATTTCTCATGTGTTCCTTGTATAGATTGTTGCCATTCACTTTCATTATGTTGTCAAGATTTTTGACGACTTCCATGACGCAGTGGTTAAACCGACCGTTAAGCCGAAGCAACGGGTGTCACAAGTTTGAAACCTACTCAACATGCTTACACACACACTTCCGGAATGTTTTCTGACTCTGTCTACCCTATAAAGGAATATAACGGATATGTGTGTGTGTTGAGTTGGTTTTAAACTTGTGACACCCGTTGCTTCGGATTGGTTTAACCAATGACTGATGACTACTGGCTCTGTCTACCCTAAGGGTTATAACAATTGAAGGCCTGATTTTTGCTAAAAACTTTATGATGGAATGATTTAAAAAAGCTATAGCCCATTACGTGAAAGAAGAATCCCAACTTTTGATATCGATCTGTCGCCTGAAGATCATCTGCTAGAAGATAGCCCGTGTAGGGAAAATGCTTAGATAAGTAATTACGAGTATTATCTTTTTCGATAATAAGGAAGGGTTTTTTTTTATCCCACATGCGTGCAGTCGGGTCTCCTTATTGATGCCAGAGTGGTCGATTCTAGGTGCCATATGCGCGATGTGCACATTCTTCAAGTTTTTCTTAAATAGATTAGAATCACTTTCCACGTTGGAATTCACGTTCCATACACTCTTTGATCTTGTATATTACCAAATTTTGTTACTTGGTTTATTCCAGTTTACATCCTCACCTCTCTTTAGAGGAGCCCGGAAAATCAAAATTAAATATATATATAATAATAAAGATACATACATACATATCATCACGTCTATATCCCTTACGGGGTAGACATAGGCTATTTGGCTTAATGATAGAATTGAGATTCAAATAGTGACAGGTCAGAATCCCAAGTTTGTAAGCCTATCCCTTAGTCGCCTTTTACGACATCCATGGGAAAGAGATGGAGTGGTCCCATTCTTTTTTGTATTGGTGCCGGGAACCACACGGCACCAATACAAGATAAATAATAATATTCAATATTTTCTTTGCCGTTAGGAAAATACTCCGCGAACAATTTTCCTTTACTGCCCATTATAAAATGCCTTATAAATATTGATCACGTGGACATACACCTCTTACGACCATAAATTACAAAGTTGATTGATGATTGGAAGCACTTAAATGTTAATAATAAAATTAAACACCTATGTTTTAACAAGCCTTATGCCCGGGACGTCACCTACTTGGGAATATCATTGATAGGTTAATCTTAATTAATGAAATTAACCTTACAATAGGACTTCATTTGTAAGAAGAAATCCTCTCCGTCCGACTAAAAAGCTAGATATGCAGGTTCAAATCCTACAACAACCATGACTATTATCTAAGTTATATACTAAATTGTAACTGGATGTAATACCATTATCCAATAAGGTTAGAATCGTGGTATCCGCTGCAAAAGTTGCTAGCCCATCGCCTTTAAGAGGAATCCCAAGTTTACAAAAGAGTCCCTTACTCGCCTTTTACGACATCCATAGGAAAGATATTGAGTGGTTGTATTCTAAAGTGCCGGAAATCACACGGCACTCAATCGAGAAGAAAAGATGAATCAATTGATGATACAACTATATTACTAGAGCCAGACTGAGACATTTGTTTATACAGCATTATTTGACGTCTACTCTTGTCTCCACGCTAGGCGTCACGTTGTTATAAATAAAAATAACATTTCATATATTCATGTAAAAATGTCCGCCCATATATGTATATAAATAATTTGAACTACAATATATGTATATGTACATTCACGTATCACGTTTTCCGGTTACGCAACCCAATCTCGTCGGTGATAGCCATTTGTTCCCGGGTTATCAAAGTTTTGTAACCATTTGTAACTCATCAAGGTTGTGACACACTTTTCTTCAGTCTATATTATCTTTATCGAAATTTAGGCGCGTACAACAATCTTTTTTTGATTTAATTGGCTTAAATAATTAAGATATCCCGCACGTAAATTTATTTTATATATTACTCATAGGAATATTTGTATGACACTACCTATTTCAATTTCGGTTTTTCTACATATCTTTTTTTGTGGTAAGGCAAACACGGACTTTATATGTAAAGTTAAAAAAATGACATACTATTTTTACACAA
Source organism: Amyelois transitella (assembly GCF_032362555.1). Classification (NCBI taxonomy): domain Eukaryota; kingdom Metazoa; phylum Arthropoda; class Insecta; order Lepidoptera; family Pyralidae; genus Amyelois; species Amyelois transitella. Next base: position 2,861,002 of record NC_083506.1, on the reverse strand, counting down.
CTTTTATACGTCAGTGTCGAAAATCGAAAACTTTCCACTGACTTTTTTCAGTATAGGTATTATTTTTATTTGTTCGGGCTATAGGGTGAGTCGCTCAGCTTTAAAAATAGGACAATCCTCTAAAGTATGCTTTGTTTGTTATATCTTAATTGCACAGAAATTGATACAGTTACAAGAAATAGTACATAGTTATAAAAGAAATAAATTATTTGCAATGGCGCACTTATCCCATGAAGATTTCTTCCATTCTCTTCCAGTCAACCGGCAAACAATAAAGGAACTAGATAATTAAGTGAAGTATGATGTCTGTTATGTCGAAATCAATAACGACAAAATTAAATCAATCAAAAGTCATAACGTACTTCTGCTTTCCCTTTTTGACTAATCTTTACACTTTGGGAAGCTTAGGTACCCCTCGAGGGAGTAACTTTATCGAAAAAATTGTATGCATCATTTGAACAAATAGAGATTTTGAGAAATGCAATACAACTATGTTAGTTTAAGACAGTAACAATTAAACAAATATAAATTACGACAACATGAAATAATTTTTTATCAAAAAACAAATGATCTGCCATCAAAACCATTGACACCTCACATCCCACGTGCCCATGCATTTTTGTTTATAGTTTTTCTCAATATTTCTCCAATATTTATGAGAAAAACATATTTGTTATTCGTCCCTGACATGTGAATCATTTATTCCGGCCCGCCAAGGAGCTTTTTGTTCAATGTATGATGTCTTAATATAGATTTATGTTAATTTATTTGCAATTTTTCTATGGGAAAACATTTCATTTGGTTTATAATTTGTTCTAGACGTAGTCAACTGGATTGTAGGTAACAAAGTCAAGACGTACAATGAAAATGACCACTTTGATCCAAATATATATCTTCTTCTTCCGTCCATGGTCCCATTATTTGAGGTCGAGACCTCACTTTTCTGCGCCAAGTCTTGGGTTGTCGATTCTGACAACTGGTTATAGGTATTACTAGCTGTGCCCGCGACTTCGTTCGCGTGGAATAGTGACTATGAGCAGCGTTTTTTTTTAAATATATACTTATTTTTATTTTGGATCATAATCACAGTCATTTTGGGTAGCTAAAAAACCTACTTTAATGGCGCGGCGCGGTTCTCGGCGCGCTTTATATACCTACCCGCGCGCGCAGTCGTCGTATGCAACCGACAAACGTCCATCCTAAGCTGAACCGCGATTCCTAAACCGATAATTTTTATTTAACTTCTCTATAAAGATATTTATTATAAATAAAAATTATTATAAAGTTTCAGTAAATTCTACTAACAGAGAAAAAAAGTAGTTATTCGTAATAGAATTAACTCTTACTAATAATATAAACGCGAAACTTTGTATAGACGCATATTTGTTAGTCTTTCTCGCAAAAACTACTGAACAGATATGGATGAAATTTGGCAAACAGTTAGTTTAGGCTTGGAAATAACAACACTTATGTTACTTTTTACCGCGGGATAACATCTCAGACCCACGGGAAACTGGAAGGAATCTGTTCGACATTATTCTTAAAATTCAACAGCTTACAAACTACCTTCAGCCGTAAAAGAACAATGTTTTTTCATTCCCATGGGAGTACTATGATTTCCCTCGGTAAATTATTCTTATAGTTTATGATATCAGCCTAAACTAACTTAAGTAGAAAGAATTTAGATGAGCCCTTTTAATTTTTTTCCCATGGTAATCCAGTCAATTCCAAGGTAATAAGTAACTATAACATATTCTATTAATGATTGTAATTTACCTATCTAGTAACAATGATCGACGTCGTTCGTTGACCGGAACAGGCGTTAAAAAAACAATATACTACCGATTCCCATGGGAAACGGATGTTTTCCCGCGGTAAAAAGTAGTCTTTATGTTGCGCCAGGCTCTAAAATATGTCGGTACAAAATTTCAACCAAATCCGTCAAATAGTTGCGGAGATTAATGGTGCCTATGTATAAGCATAGAATAGTGTTCGACGTGATTCTTTAATTTGACATTACTTTTTTATTTATGAATCGATTGACATGAAACAAACACTAAAGCATAACTGAAGCATACCACAATATACTCGTGAAAACCGCATCCAACTCGGTTCAGCCGTTTCTGAGATTAGCGTGAACAGACAAACAGACAAACAGACAAACCGACAAACAGACAAAAAAAAAGTTAATTACATTTTTGGGTTCGACGTCGACATAACAATAACCCCTGCTATTTTTTTTATTTTTATTTTCAATGTACAGACAGCACTTTTCTACAATTTTATTATATGTATAGATTGTAATTTACCTATCTAGTAACAATGATCGACGTCGTTCGTTGACCGGAACAGGCGTTAAAAAAAACAATATACTACCGATTCCCATGGGAAACGGATGTTTTCCCGCGGTAAAAAGTAGTCTTTATGTTGCGCCAGGCTCTAAAATATGTCGGTACAAAATTTCAATCAAATCCGTCAAATAGTTGCGGAGATTAATGGTGCCTATGTATAAGCATAGAATAGTGTTCGACGTGATTCTTTAATTTGACATAACTTTTTTATTTATGAACCGATTGACATGAAACAAACACTAAAGCATAACTGAAGCATACCACAATATATTCGTGAAAACAGCATCCAACTCGGTTCAGCCGTTTCTGAGATTAGCGTGAACAGACAAACAGACAAACCGACAAACAGACAAACCGACAAACAGACAAAAAAAAAGTTAATTACGTTTTTGGGTTCGACATCGACATAACAATAACCCCTGCTATTTTTTTTATTTTTATTTTCAATGTACAGACAGCACTTTTCTACAATTTTATTATATGTATAGATAGATATAGATTGTAATTTACCTATCTAGTAACAATGATCGACGTCGTTCGTTGACCGGAACAGGCGTTAAAAAAAACAATATACTACCGATTCCCATGGGAAACGGATGTTTTCCCGCGGTAAAAAGTAGTCTTTATGTTGCGCCAGGCTCTAAAATATGTCGGTACAAAATTTCAATCAAATCCGTCAAATAGTTGCGGAGATTAATGGTGCCTATGTATAAGCATAGAATAGTGTTCGACGTGATTCTTTAATTTGACATAACTTTTTTATTTATGAACCGATTGACATGAAACAAACACTAAAGCATAACTGAAGCATACCACAATATATTCGTGAAAACCGCATCCAACTCGGTTCAGCCGTTTCTGAAATTAGCGTGAACAGACAAACAGACAAACCGACAAACAGACAAACCGACAAACAGACAAAAAAAAGTTAATTACGTTTTTGGGTTCGACATCGACATAACAATAACCCCTGCTATTTTTTTTATTTTTATTTTCAATGTACAGACAGCACTTTTCTACAATTTTATTATATGTATAGATAGATATAGATTGTAATTTACCTATCTAGTAACAATGATCGACGTCGTTCGTCGACAGGAACAGGCGTTAAAAAAAACAATATACTACCGATTCCCATGGGAAACGGATGTTTTCCCGCGGTAAAAAGTAGTCTTTATGTTGCGCCAGGCTCTAAAATATGTCGGTACAAAATTTCAATCAAATCCGTCAAATAGTTGCGGAGATTAATGGTGCCTATGTATAAGCATAGAATAGTGTTCGACGTGATTCTTTAATTTGACATAACTTTTTTATTTATGAACCGATTGACATGAAACAAACACTAAAGCATAACTGAAGCATACCACAATATATTCGTGAAAACCGCATCCAACTCGGTTCAGCCGTTTCTGAGATTAGCGTGAACAGACAAACAGACAAACCGACAAACAGACAAACCGACAAACAGACAAAAAAAAAGTTAATTACGTTTTTGGGTTCGACATCGACATAACAATAACCCCTGCTATTTTTTTTATTTTTATTTTCAATGTACAGACAGCACTTTTCTACAATTTTATTATATGTATAGATAGCTGTGCCCGCGACTTCGTTCGCGTGGAATAGTGACTATGAGCAGCGTTTTTTTTTAAATATATACTTATTTTTATTTTGGATCATAATCACAGTCATTTTGGGTAGCTAAAAAACCTACTTTAATGGCGCGGCGCGGTTCTCGGCGCGCTTTATATACCTACCCGCGCGCGCAGTCGTCGTATGCAACCGACAAACGTCCATCCTAAGCTGAACCGCGATTCCTAAACCGATAATTTTTATTTAACTTCTCTATAAAGATATTTATTATAAATAAAAATTATTATAAAGTTTCAGTAAATTCTACTAACAGAGAAAAAAAGTAGTTATTCGTAATAGAATTAACTCTTACTAATAATATAAACGCGAAACTTTGTATAGACGCATATTTGTTAGTCTTTCTCGCAAAAACTACTGAACAGATATGGATGAAATTTGGCAAACAGTTAGTTTAGGCTTGGAAATAACAACACTTATGTTACTTTTTACCGCGGGATAACATCTCAGACCCACGGGAAACTGGAAGGAATCTGTTCGACATTATTCTTAAAATTCAACAGCTTACAAACTACCTTCAGCCGTAAAAGAACAATGTTTTTTCATTCCCATGGGAGTACTATGATTTCCCTCGGTAAATTATTCTTATAGTTTAGATATCAGCCTAAACTAACTTAAGTAGAAAGAATTTAGATGAGCCCTTTTAATTTTTTTCCCATGGTAATCCAGTCAATTCCAAGGTAATAAGTAACTATAACATATTCTATTAATGATTGTAATTTACCTATCTAGTAACAATGATCGACGTCGTTCGTTGACCGGAACAGGCGTTAAAAAAACAATATACTACCGATTCCCATGGGAAACGGATGTTTTCCCGCGGTAAAAAGTAGTCTTTATGTTGCGCCAGGCTCTAAAATATGTCGGTACAAAATTTCAACCAAATCCGTCAAATAGTTGCGGAGATTAATGGTGCCTATGTATAAGCATAGAATAGTGTTCGACGTGATTCTTTAATTTGACATTACTTTTTTATTTATGAATCGATTGACATGAAACAAACACTAAAGCATAACTGAAGCATACCACAATATACTCGTGAAAACCGCATCCAACTCGGTTCAGCCGTTTCTGAGATTAGCGTGAACAGACAAACAGACAAACAGACAAACCGACAAACAGACAAAAAAAAAGTTAATTACATTTTTGGGTTCGACATCGACATAACAATAACCCCTGCTATTTTTTTTTATTTTTATTTTCAATGTACAGACAGCACTTTTCTACAATTTTATTATATGTATAGATTGTAATTTACCTATCTAGTAACAATGATCGACGTCGTTCGTTGACCGGAACAGGCGTTAAAAAAAACAATATACTACCGATTCCCATGGGAAACGGATGTTTTCCCGCGGTAAAAAGTAGTCTTTATGTTGCGCCAGGCTCTAAAATATGTCGGTACAAAATTTCAATCAAATCCGTCAAATAGTTGCGGAGATTAATGGTGCCTATGTATAAGCATAGAATAGTGTTCGACGTGATTCTTTAATTTGACATAACTTTTTTATTTATGAACCGATTGACATGAAACAAACACTAAAGCATAACTGAAGCATACCACAATATATTCGTGAAAACAGCATCCAACTCGGTTCAGCCGTTTCTGAGATTAGCGTGAACAGACAAACAGACAAACCGACAAACAGACAAACCGACAAACAGACAAAAAAAAAGTTAATTACGTTTTTGGGTTCGACATCGACATAACAATAACCCCTGCTATTTTTTTTATTTTTATTTTCAATGTACAGACAGCACTTTTCTACAATTTTATTATATGTATAGATGTATAGATATAGATTGTAATTTACCTATCTAGTAACAATGATCGACGTCGTTCGTTGACCGGAACAGGCGTTAAAAAAAACAATATACTACCGATTCCCATGGGAAACGGATGTTTTCCCGCGGTAAAAAGTAGTCTTTATGTTGCGCCAGGCTCTAAAATATGTCGGTACAAAATTTCAATCAAATCCGTCAAATAGTTGCGGAGATTAATGGTGCCTATGTATAAGCATAGAATAGTGTTCGACGTGATTCTTTAATTTGACATAACTTTTTTATTTATGAACCGATTGACATGAAACAAACACTAAAGCATAACTGAAGCATACCACAATATATTCGTGAAAACAGCATCCAACTCGGTTCAGCCGTTTCTGAGATTAGCGTGAACAGACAAACAGACAAACCGACAAACAGACAAACCGACAAACAGACAAAAAAAAAGTTAATTACGTTTTTGGGTTCGACATCGACATAACAATAACCCCTGCTATTTTTTTTATTTTTATTTTCAATGTACAGACAGCACTTTTCTACAATTTTATTATATGTATAGATGACATGAAACAAACACTAAAGCATAACTGAAGCATAACTGAAGCATACCACAATATATTCGTGAAAACAGCATCCAACTCGGTTCAGCCGTTTCTGAGATTAGCGTGAACAGACAAACAGACAAACCGACAAACAGACAAACCGACAAACAGACAAAAAAAAAGTTAATTACGTTTTTGGGTTCGACATCGACATAACAATAACCCCTGCTATTTTTTTTATTTTTATTTTCAATGTACAGACAGCACTTTTCTACAATTTTATTATATGTATAGATTGTAATTTACCTATCTAGTAACAATGATCGACGTCGTTCGTTGACCGGAACAGGCGTTAAAAAAAACAATATACTACCGATTCCCATGGGAAACGGATGTTTTCCCGCGGTAAAAAGTAGTCTTTATGTTGCGCCAGGCTCTAAAATATGTCGGTACAAAATTTCAATCAAATCCGTCAAATAGTTGCGGAGATTAATGGTGCCTATGTATAAGCATAGAATAGTGTTCGACGTGATTCTTTAATTTGACATAACTTTTTTATTTATGAACCGATTGACATGAAACAAACACTAAAGCATAACTGAAGCATACCACAATATATTCGTGAAAACAGCATCCAACTCGGTTCAGCCGTTTCTGAGATTAGCGTGAACAGACAAACAGACAAACCGACAAACAGACAAACCGACAAACAGACAAAAAAAAAGTTAATTACGTTTTTGGGTTCGACATCGACATAACAATAACCCCTGCTATTTTTTTTATTTTTATTTTCAATGTACAGACAGCACTTTTCTACAATTTTATTATATGTATAGATGTATAGATATAGATTGTAATTTACCTATCTAGTAACAATGATCGACGTCGTTCGTTGACCGGAACAGGCGTTAAAAAAAACAATATACTACCGATTCCCATGGGAAACGGATGTTTTCCCGCGGTAAAAAGTAGTCTTTATGTTGCGCCAGGCTCTAAAATATGTCGGTACAAAATTTCAATCAAATCCGTCAAATAGTTGCGGAGATTAATGGTGCCTATGTATAAGCATAGAATAGTGTTCGACGTGATTCTTTAATTTGACATAACTTTTTTATTTATGAACCGATTGACATGAAACAAACACTAAAGCATAACTGAAGCATACCACAATATATTCGTGAAAACCGCATCCAACTCGGTTCAGCCGTTTCTGAGATTAGCGTGAACAGACAAACAGACAAACAGACAAACCGACAAACAGACAAACCGACAAACAGACAAAAAAAAAGTTAATTACGTTTTTGGGTTCGACATCGACATAACAATAACCCCTGCTATTTTTTTTATTTTTATTTTCAATGTACAGACAGCACTTTTCTACAATTTTATTATATGTATAGATGTATAGATATAGATTGTAATTTACCTATCTAGTAACAATGATCGACGTCGTTCGTTGACCGGAACAGGCGTTAAAAAAAACAATATACTACCGATTCCCATGGGAAACGGATGTTTTCCCGCGGTAAAAAGTAGTCTTTATGTTGCGCCAGGCTCTAAAATATGTCGGTACAAAATTTCAATCAAATCCGTCAAATAGTTGCGGAGATTAATGGTGCCTATGTATAAGCATAGAATAGTGTTCGACGTGATTCTTTAATTTGACATAACTTTTTTATTTATGAACCGATTGACATGAAACAAACACTAAAGCATAACTGAAGCATACCACAATATATTCGTGAAAACCGCATCCAACTCGGTTCAGCCGTTTCTGAGATTAGCGTGAACAGACAAACAGACAAACAGACAAACCGACAAACAGACAAACCGACAAACAGACAAAAAAAAAGTTAATTACGTTTTTGGGTTCGACATCGACATAACAATAACCCCTGCTATTTTTTTTATTTTTATTTTCAATGTACAGACAGCACTTTTCTACAATTTTATTATATGTATAGATAATCACAGTCATTTTGGGTAGCTAAAAAACCTACTTTAATGGCGCGGCGCGGTTCTCGGCGCGCTTTATATACCTACCCGCGCGCGCAGTCGTCGTATGCAACCGACAAACGTCCATCCTAAGCTGAACCGCGATTCCTAAACCGATAATTTTTATTTAACTTCTCTATAAAGATATTTATTATAAATAAAAATTATTATAAAGTTTCAGTAAATTCTACTAACAGAGAAAAAAAGTAGTTATTCGTAATAGAATTAACTCTTACTAATAATATAAACGCGAAACTTTGTATAGACGCATATTTGTTAGTCTTTCTCGCAAAAACTACTGAACAGATATGGATGAAATTTGGCAAACAGTTAGTTTAGGCTTGGAAATAACAACACTTATGTTACTTTTTACCGCGGGATAACATCTCAGACCCACGGGAAACTGGAAGGAATCTGTTCGACATTATTCTTAAAATTCAACAGCTTACAAACTACCTTCAGCCGTAAAAGAACAATGTTTTTTCATTCCCATGGGAGTACTATGATTTCCCTCGGTAAATTATTCTTATAGTTTAGATATCAGCCTAAACTAACTTAAGTAGAAAGAATTTAGATGAGCCCTTTTAATTTTTTTCCCATGGTAATCCAGTCAATTCCAAGGTAATAAGTAACTATAACATATTCTATTAATGATTGTAATTTACCTATCTAGTAACAATGATCGACGTCGTTCGTTGACCGGAACAGGCGTTAAAAAAACAATATACTACCGATTCCCATGGGAAACGGATGTTTTCCCGCGGTAAAAAGTAGTCTTTATGTTGCGCCAGGCTCTAAAATATGTCGGTACAAAATTTCAACCAAATCCGTCAAATAGTTGCGGAGATTAATGGTGCCTATGTATAAGCATAGAATAGTGTTCGACGTGATTCTTTAATTTGACATTACTTTTTTATTTATGAATCGATTGACATGAAACAAACACTAAAGCATAACTGAAGCATACCACAATATACTCGTGAAAACCGCATCCAACTCGGTTCAGCCGTTTCTGAGATTAGCGTGAACAGACAAACAGACAAACAGACAAACCGACAAACAGACAAAAAAAAAGTTAATTACATTTTTGGGTTCGACATCGACATAACAATAACCCCTGCTATTTTTTTTATTTTTATTTTCAATGTACAGACAGCACTTTTCTACAATTTTATTATATGTATAGATTGTAATTTACCTATCTAGTAACAATGATCGACGTCGTTCGTTGACCGGAACAGGCGTTAAAAAAAACAATATACTACCGATTCCCATGGGAAACGGATGTTTTCCCGCGGTAAAAAGTAGTCTTTATGTTGCGCCAGGCTCTAAAATATGTCGGTACAAAATTTCAATCAAATCCGTCAAATAGTTGCGGAGATTAATGGTGCCTATGTATAAGCATAGAATAGTGTTCGACGTGATTCTTTAATTTGACATAACTTTTTTATTTATGAACCGATTGACATGAAACAAACACTAAAGCATAACTGAAGCATACCACAATATATTCGTGAAAACAGCATCCAACTCGGTTCAGCCGTTTCTGAGATTAGCGTGAACAGACAAACAGACAAACCGACAAACAGACAAACCGACAAACAGACAAAAAAAAAGTTAATTACGTTTTTGGGTTCGACATCGACATAACAATAACCCCTGCTATTTTTTTTATTTTTATTTTCAATGTACAGACAGCACTTTTCTACAATTTTATTATATGTATAGATGTATAGATATAGATTGTAATTTACCTATCTAGTAACAATGATCGACGTCGTTCGTTGACCGGAACAGGCGTTAAAAAAAACAATATACTACCGATTCCCATGGGAAACGGATGTTTTCCCGCGGTAAAAAGTAGTCTTTATGTTGCGCCAGGCTCTAAAATATGTCGGTACAAAATTTCAATCAAATCCGTCAAATAGTTGCGGAGATTAATGGTGCCTATGTATAAGCATAGAATAGTGTTCGACGTGATTCTTTAATTTGACATAACTTTTTTATTTATGAACCGATTGACATGAAACAAACACTAAAGCATAACTGAAGCATACCACAATATATTCGTGAAAACCGCATCCAACTCGGTTCAGCCGTTTCTGAGATTAGCGTGAACAGACAAACAGACAAACAGACAAACCGACAAACAGACAAACCGACAAACAGACAAAAAAAAAGTTAATTACGTTTTTGGGTTCGACATCGACATAACAATAACCCCTGCTATTTTTTTTATTTTTATTTTCAATGTACAGACAGCACTTTTCTACAATTTTATTATATGTATAGATTTCGAATTATTAATATTTATATTTAAATGTTTTTCTGGTCGTTTGGTATGTTTAGTTTTGAATCCAGTTAATTCAGTACTTAAAATGCTACTTAAATAGGTGCGTAGTTTTATATATAAAATCAGAATCATGATATACCTACACTTAATGCGTATTATGGTCCTAACATAACAGAAGACAGAAAAAGAACTTAATTATATAAAACTACATAGAAATCTTTTAAACGTCGGTGAATTGAACTTTGTATTTTCTTTTATCCCTGACCTCTTTGACCTGCTGAATATAATAGTCTCATTTACCCACTTGACGACTGATCCGGCTTACACCAACTCCTAATTAGGTTACCCTACATTAGAAAGAGAGTGCGCGCGATAAACAGTCTATACTAGAGGTTATCGGAATAACTTATTGCTCCAATTTCGTAGTGTCGCCACAGAAATTGAAATTCGGCAATCGCTGATAAGGACGGAATACCAACAAGAACAATATCAAAGGTCACTGAATATTTAGTTTTAAACAGTAAAATTTTAATACACTACGACGTAGATTGTTTTTTAAATGAGTTGTTATCATAATTAGGAGGCCAATATGAGGCAAAAGCACGGCTATTTCGTCCACCAAAAAATCCTGAGCCGGGTTAGTTTAGTCGACCTTAAAAACTTGGCCCAAACTTTTCACAAAATGTTATTAGGAATGAAGTAGAATTTAATATTATTGATTTATGTTAAGTTTAAGTAATTAATCTCTAATATACATAATAACTTAGGAGAACATTTCATCGACTTCGTTGCAAAACAATCCTTTCGATGTGACTTTTACAATATGAAAATTTGCAAGTTTTTGCACAATTTCATCATGCATTTATTTATATTAAAGTATTACATTGAAATGAGTGCAAACAACCCGTTTTGGAGCGGTCACATAAAGATGAGTTGATAAGATTGCAAATGTTGCAAAATTTGGTCCTGGCATAAATTTCTGTCCACATTTAAATATCACTTGCCTATCTTCTTCTAACTAAAAAGAGGCAAATTAAGCGAGGTTAATAGTATTTATGTGGTTGGCAACACAGCGCTAAATATACTCCTTGTAAATTTCTGGCGATATCGGAAGAAGCGAATACATACAGGGTGATTTCTGTTCGTTAGGCAAATTTCCACAGAATGTATATAATTTTTCTTTTTTTTTCCTTTACTAAAATCAATCTTATGAAATAGTATGCATTGTAGAGCAAAAAAAAAGAAAAAATAATAACAAATGTGATTAGGTATTAATTCCGTTTTACCTTCGATCTACGCGGAGTGAAAAGCAGCTGGTATATACTATGTAGCATGAGTGTACTCATATTTATGTAAGTTTATATAAATTTTATTAATGTTTGTATATTATATAGCGTCCTTAATGCTTTTTATGTCCTCTGCCTTTTTGATTACAGATTTCCCTTTATATCGTGGCTGACTGAAAGAAATCCCAATTGGGATAATTCCGCCATTGCACATATTCTTCTAAATCCAATAGCTGATTTGTAATTTGTTATATTTCTTTTGATGTGCAATAAATAGTAAACAAACAAACAAACTATGTCTTTCTAAGCCACTCGACCAGCGTGGAACCTACACCACAGTTTAAACATAAGTTTTTGAACTTTATTTTCGGGGCAACAAAGTTTAATTAACTGAACTTCACAGCATTATCTTTTTACGACGTAAACACCAACTTGTGAATATCACAACAAAGTTGACATCATACAGTCGCATTTCTCAGTGGGCCCGGCGGTTAATCGACATCAATGAATATTTATAGGTACTAACATTCACACATGCGACCACGTGCACAAGATATTTAATACTCTCGCCTGCCAGTCTTGGGTTACGTAACACAATGCCAACTTTCAATGTCGCTAGAACTAGGGTTGACAAGGCGTCAAAAACTAGTAGCCAGATAGACCTGCGAGTTTGATTGATCTAACAGGGGTTACGGGACTACTCGCACGAACGTAAAACTGGACCCGAGACCATTTGCCACTTAGTAAAATAATTTTTTGCCATCTGGTCCAAATAATTAAAGATTTGGGACTAATGAGATCCTATTGAACGTCAGTAAGAAGAATAATTGAAAAACTTAAAAATAAACATAAAATGTTTTTCATTATTAATTATTAATAACATAGTAATCATCAAATCGTCGACTTATTGCATTTGTATTACATGCCACAGCTGTTGAGAATTGTATGTCTTAGTATAAAAACAAAAAAACAATGCTTTTTTTATTAAACTACCATTCGCGCTAGCTTGCGAACGCGCTTTTTTTTATATAATTTAATTTATTTGCTCGCTAAATTATTAATATGCATTCAATTACGTTTTCATCCCATACGGGGTTAACAGAGCCAACAATTTCAAAATTTAATTATAATTTCATCCGGGCTGACAAATTAAAAGTCCTATTTAGGAGCTTTACCTGCCTGTTGGCAACCCTAGCTACACTGCTAGTCGCTGTGATCGATTCGCTGATAGCTATCGGGTTTTCACTAGAACAGCTATTTTAACCCCCATTGTGAAAAGAACATCATCAAAAGTTTGTCTGTAATGTATCATCGATACGAAACGATATTGATTGATATAATTTTTAAATGTAGCAAGGCAACTTCATTATTTATATACGTAATTTGTTTTTAAATTTTGATAATGTAACCTTCACAAAATACGCCATTCAATTCTTCATTTTAATTTCCAATTTATTTATTTGACATACAACAATATAAACATATCAACAGTAGGTACAGCAACCAAATATAAGAACGCAAGTTTCTAACTTCACATAAGTTAGAAACTTGTGTTCTTACATATATTATTACTTACTAATAATATATGCACATAGGCATAACGCCTACCAATAACGCCAATGACAATAACAACAATTTTAATTTTTAAACTAAGAACACCTTATAACTCAATCTAAAAGAAGCAGAAAAATATGCTACGAATTTTAAATTGCTTATTAAATTTTATTTGATTAAATTTCTATCATAAAAGAGTGTCCATCCTTCTGTCAGTCATGACCCGCCCACTACATGACTAAGCTCTGACTAAACCGCATATTTAAAGGATGAAATGAACCGTGTATAAGCAGAAACACTACTAGTGGATATAATGACGTCAGATTGTATCATCGCATAATACTATGTACTTTTTGCACTACATATACATGTATATTTTTTAATTGCACACTAACAATATTTTTCTATCAGATTTTGCATCCTATTAGCTGCTTTTTATTTATTTTTTCATATTTTTTAAACATAAGTATATGAACATTATTATATTGAAATGAATTATGATCACGCCTCTTTCTTAGAATGGCATATCTTCAACATTCAATTTGCCACTACAAACACGTTAATACTCAGCCGGAGCTCCGCTCATTTTCAAAGTCCTGGTTACATCCTCTTTTCTCTGAAGTGCGCCTTTGACCTGACACCTTTGATAAGTCAGACTTTTAAAAGAAGCAACTCTCGTCTGACCTCCTCAACTTTTTCAAGGGCATCTAATAGTCACTCACGGATACAAATTCAGCAGCTTGAACATGCTTGTTATAAATTTTGTGAATAGCCCCACATAACAAGTATAATTCTATCATTAAGCCAAATAGCTGAACGTGGCCATTCAGTCTTTTCAAAACTGTTGGCTCTGTCTACCCCGCAAGGGATATAGACGTGACCATATGTATGTAACAAGTGTAATGGTTACACATAATATGTACCTACTCGTAAAGTTATCTAAATGCTTAGTTTTCCTAGTTTTCTTCACGATTGGAGAATCCTAGGTTGGAGTTTAATAAATAAGTTATTATAGGTAACCGAAGTTTAGAAAAACATGAACATTTCTAATATTATACAAGTACTTTGCACATTGAAATGTTTTCTTTTTTATCCCCATATAAATTGCACAGCCTATGAAAAAGCGATCTCTTAAGATGAAATTCATCGCTCAACATTGTATTTCTTCTTACAACAGCAACGTAAGTCTTACAGAAGTGTTACATAAACAATTGTGTTGCTTGGCGAAAGTGCCTGGGAGAGGCCTAGTGTCAAATTGTGACTTGGAGTTACATGAATAAGAAAGTATTAATTACTTAACAAATAAAGAAAGTGGATCGGTGAATGAGTGGTTGAGTATCCGAGCCAAAAATCTTGCTCGTTCGAAGGTACACAGACTGGAAGACTACCACGAACATGCGGAAATGATTCTTTCTGTTCTGAGTTCTGAGGGTTACGGTGAGGAAAAACAAAAGCTGGATGGTCCTGAGGATCCTGGGCTCCAGGGAGATCCAGTAACCAGGATCAAAGCTAGGGGGATGTTGATCGAAAGCGAGATGTTTTTTATGCTAGGACCACCGATTTTAAACTTGCTACAAGTTTGAATAACGATTCAAACCTATGATCATGCGCTGAAGAAAAATACCTACTTACAAACGTAGCAAACTCATACTCATTTATATTTGATAATGCCCTATAATATAAGGGTATTATCAAATCATATTATGTAAGTATGTGCAGTGCATTTTATCGCATCACCAACTTTAAGTTTTTCTGTTTGGTCAGCTGGTAGATTGGTAGAGAATGCCAAACGGCATTAAGTCAGCTATTTGTAAATTTATTTTGTGTGCAATAATGTTTTAAATAAATTAATATTAAGGTATTGGCTCACGCTAATTATAAATTTAATTAAAACAACTAAAAACTAGTTACTTTCAATGAAGAACCTTTCCTTTGAGACAAGAACACTGTTGTCGTAATTAACAAGAAAAACATTCTCCAAGGAATGTGTTCCAGTTCAAAGCAGTTAGATCCAATCGGTCACGTAACAAACCGCCCGAGCACAACATTAACACTCATTTTATTCGATTGTTAACTGTGAAAGTTAAGTCCAAATTCTTGCATATTGAATACGTCAATGGTAATTTGCTCTAATTACTCAATTTTGTTTCACGAACAATAAAATTAATAGCTATAAGTGAGCGAAAGAGAGTGTATTTGCATTTAACACTTTCATTTTCATTTCATACTGACTGGAGGTTATTCTTGTCGATCGGAGTTATAAAAGTTGTTTCATGTTAACCCTGTTTGTTTGTTCAGGAAGTTCTCACTGTTATTAAGATTACAAGGTGAGTGAAAGAACCATATACAGATGGCGTTGGATCGAACACTTGAGCATGTCGCTTATGTCGATAAATGCTTGGTGAATGTTGGGCTTCGAATTTTGACAAAGAAAATCGGAAATGGAGCGTGGCGTATGTGAGCCCACGTGTGCAGGCTAGCGCCGGGGAGGACGCCGCGGGAGTGGCGGGAAGCGACCTTGACGTGTTGCGAGGAGTGAATCACTGCAGCGAAAGTGGGAGAAATGTGCCGCGCCCCGCGCCCGCCGCTCACTTTTACTTTCCAGTGTGGCGCAACCGACGGCGGCGCCGCGAACGCGCGCGCCACTTGCCCGGCGCCCGCGGCCCGCAGCGCCGTCGCGCCGAAGCCCGCCGTGCTCTCAACGCGAACCACCGCGCCAGTGACTGTGCCCGGATTACAGTGCTATTAGTGCATCCCTGGATTGAGTTACAGAGTTTCAGTGAACGCGGCGAAAGTCGAAACCGGGTCAACGATAAGCGTTGTGCAACTGACGCGCGGAACTCGCGCGCGGCCTCGCACTCTCCCGGAGGAAGCGTGTCGCAAGCGGGGAAGTGGCGCAAGCGCCGGGAAGCCCGAGCGTGCGCCTCTGCGCACACCTACACCCTGGATTGCCCTAGCGAGACTAGCGGATTCTCTTCTCCCGTTGCCCCGTGGTAAGACGCGTTTCACTCCAGGACGCTCCCGATTCTATTCTCATTACAGTGCTTCCTCGAGCTACGGCCTACAATTAGGACTGCGGCTTGGGAACGACAAACAAGCAGTTATTCCATCCTGTGCGAATCTAATCATAGGGATATCGCGGTGAAGGGGACTATCGTTTCCAACACATTCATAGCGCACAATTGGCGTCACCGGCAACTGAGCTCGCTTCGGGTGTCGGAAACGCAACAAATAAAGAAGTGAAATATCCAAGGACAATACAACTTTCAAGTGATTTCGCGCGCTGCCGACAATAAAAACTTCGTAACGCCTGCGCAACCTCTCGGTCTCACTTTCGACGTCTGCGCGCCGAGCGAGGCTCGTCGAGCGCTTTCAACGCTGTTATTACAAAACCTTCGGCATGTCGAATTTTCTTTCGAAAGTTTGATAGAGATTTGATTTGGCGGAAGACGAAGACTGCGAAATCTTGAAGAGTCATTTATTATTTCCGTAACACTATTTGGCTGAAAGACAGTTGTTTGTTTTATGTTAGTAACCTTAGGTTGAAGTGGCCTGGAGAGCGTTCACAGTATTAGCTGGAACCTTTGTTTTATGTTAGTAACCTTAGGTTGAAGTGGCCTGGAGAGCGTTCACAGTATTAGCTGGAACCTTGCAGCCTCCGTGACCACAGCTCTACGGTCATTGAGTTGGTACCATTACAACCAGCACGTTTCACGCAACTGTCATCATTAGAAGTAGAACTGAAAGGCGCATGGCCCAAGGCCAGTTGGATAACGAATTTTCGTTTAATATTAATAAATGGCAGCCACGGTCGATCGTGACGGCTCCAATGACGCCAGATGCGGATGCATTGCCATCTACCTTCGCTCCACCAAAACACTTTCACGCAATTTCGGATACGTAATTTAGATAGCCGAGACCAATCGTAATGGTACACGAAGCTATATCGATGATTTAATCGCTGCTAACATTTTTATTGATCCAGCATTTAAATTTTACTAGTTGATCCGATTATAACATCGAGTTTAAAGAACAATAAAAACTTTTCGTGAGTCTAAAAATGAATGGTAAAAATTTATATCGTATGGGTGAAGTGTTCCTTTAGAAATATATTCGCACTTTTAGGAAGTAGGTATTGATTGGTCGACTTATTCGCCAAGATAAGGTTGTTATCTAGTTTCACCTCTCAAAAATTTAAGTGGGCGTACTAAATGTCAGGATAAATGATATATGATAAAGATACAGATTAGGTAGTGACAAAAGTACAATGCATACATAACTTTCACCGAGAGAAATGAGTCGAAAGTTTCGGCGGAGAAATGAGAAATCTTACTTATGACTTCATCCTGATTTCACGCTCAAACTAACTACTAACTTAAGTCTTAAACGTTTTTACTAACGTTAAGTCCATTCGAAAGAAGCTACAAAAATCAAGGTTAAAGATATTAAACAATTTGATCGGACTTTGTAACCTCACCGAAATGAAAAACCAATTCTATCCCAATCCATACTAATATTATAAATGCCAAAGTAAATTTGTTTGTTCGTTTATTACCTCATCACGCGTTATTTAATGAAGCAATCTGATAGAAATTTTATATAAAATAATAATATTAATAAAAGCCTGAGAAGGTTATCTTTTATCTCGGTAAATATAATCGTGTGATCTGCAAAAATCCTGTAGTAAAATCTAGTTCATTACATTCCAACCACCATTTCTACACTAAAGAAATTAGTCATGTGAAAAAAAAAATCATTTATGCGCACAAATCTTATATTACATTAGTACTCCTCCGAAACGGCTTGACCGATTCTCATGAAATTTTGTGAGTATATTGAGTTGGTCTGAGAATCGGCCAACATCTATTTTTCATACCCCTTAGTGATAAGGGTTGTCCACAACCTGCACATTCAGGCAACTGGATGTGTAACCATGATCAATCCAAAACAGGTTAGGTTGCCCTGCATAAGTTGCGGAGATCAGACGGAAGTCGGCTTCGTGTAAAAACCTGACTCATCCAATCCAGGATCCATGGTCAAAGGCATACCTTGAGCTCCTCTCCAGAGTGGTGAGGATGCAACCCGGACTAAAGCCAGTAGGAAGAAGACAATTTATTATTTCCTTGCTGATTTGTGTTCATCTAATCGGCCTATTGACAAATGTTTCTCGACACTACGAACTCCTACCGCACTAAACAGTCCATTGTTTTGCAATAAATGTGAAAAGCTAACTATTATACATAATGAATGGACAATTACATTCTATGACACCTAAAATGGAAGCTTTGTAGTGTAAAATAAACATAAACTTGTTCCTACTGATATCATTTTGTGTTTTGGCACATAACATAACATATAATCATGTCTATATCCCTTACGGGGTAGACAGTGCCATCAAAAGACTGAAGGGCCACGATTAGCTGTTTGGCTTAGTGATAAAATTTAGATTCAAATAGTGACAGGTTGCTAGCCCGTCGCCTAAAAGAAGAATCCCAAGTTTATAAACCTATCCATCACCTTTAGGCAAAAAAGATTGAGAAAAGAGTTATCAACCGCACGGCAGAAAATTGTGTCAATAACAAATATTAAATTAAAGTTCGAGGGTGCAAATAAACTTATTCTCACAGCAGATTGGTTTACGTAAGCGAGAAGAAGGCGTTCAGATGAAATTCGCAAGTTATCCAACGCATTCATTAGACAATGCCATTGAGGAAATGAAAGTGAAATGCTGTTACGTTATGGAAACGGAACGGGCTGGCGTCGCTTAACAAGATGAAACACTCTACATTGAGCAACATGATCAACTTTTCATGTGTACCATTCCCTTCTGTAATTAACTGTTAATCTTTCAATGTTAGGAAGCCAATAGTTCCTTTTTCTTGGAATTGTGACGTGTGTGCAAATAACCTGTTATACGAGTATGTGGTACTTGGTAAATTGTCGAAAAAATTTTTTCATTAACGAGAACATCTTGAAACTTTATTATTTGCAAAAATTTCGTTCTAATGTTCAATTTGAATTCGCTTAATATAAAACCAGTTTGGTTTTTTATATTGTGTTTATTTTATACATATTGTAACTACGCAAATTAAACTCGCAATCTTAAAAACAAAATCACTTAACATGAACCAGCCATATAAACTTTTACGACCAAAACAATGATTATTATAGCAGTGCCATTATGTTTTACCATTCCTCTGGGCCTGCTTCATCGATGAAGAAATAGACCATTAATGTACCCACTAATGGCCTAGTTTCCGACACTATCTCAAACTACTTCAGCTGCCGAAATTGCGCCATAATTTTCATTTCTCACTGGCCACCCACACTAAATACGTGTCAAATTGCTAATTCCATTATCAACTTTCGTTGCATCATCGTTGCCACTGTAATCATACTATTGTCCGAGTGACTACCGCATGGTACTATAAAAGTTATCTGCTTTAGTAATTAACAAAACCAATTTGTTTACAACCTACCAATGGCAACCTCTTGCGCCGCATCCTGAACAAGGAGCGAATGTAACATAAGCATACTGTATGGAATCATCGTTTAATCTGTTGAAGTCGTCAAGTAGGTAACAGCGGCGTAGGCGATGGCGGTACACATTGCAACGTGCCGATTCATATCCAAGGTCTTTCCTAGTGGAAGAGAACGGAGTTTCCTGCGGCCGCCTATCTCTCGGCGAACACCGACATTCGCACGTGCACGCACACGCGCCCACGTGTCGCTATTCTTTGTGTTCAATCTTTCCTAGCTACCGTGCCGAACCGAGGCATCTTCTTTTTGTGCCGTCCACGGGCATTTGATGTTTGAGCCTCTGAGCGCTTCATTATATAGGCGACAGGCGATCCGCGCGCCTCGCAGTCAGTGTGTCACTAGAGCCGCTGCCGCCGCGAGAGGTGGCCTGGCCTGCAAGGACTGTACCGCGCCGCCAACCTTTTTTTTCTGTGCGTGCGATGTTTTCACTTTCGTCATTTGACCGGGCCAGTTTGATTTGACGTCGCTGGCGCACGGACGTGCCTAGGAACGGCGGGACGTTGTGATTATCCTGTGATCGTTGGTGCCAGATTGTTTGTTTACTTGAGATATTTTGTGCGAAACATGGCTGTGATATAGTGCTAATATGTTCGACACCAACGTTTTTTTGAATTTCTACAATGAGATTGCTAATAGAAGTGCACTACAGTTGGCAAGGTAAGTTGGGTTGTTTGTTTACTTTTGATTTTGTTGGTTTGTACCCTTTCTTGTGGCGTGGGAGGTCGGTCGGTGTAGGTTCGGCGGGATGGCCGGCCAACCTTGTATCTAATGAACGCACTATTCGCCGCTTCATCCGCCTGTCGCCTTCGCCTCTGGGCCTCGCTCGAAGAGGTTAATAGGTTCACATTAGATGGTGGTTTGCGAAATCGACCGAGCTCGGCGTATGAAATGCGCCTGGGCGCGGGCGCGCTTTTCCACGCATCGTTTCGCGCGCAATTAACACAATCACACGAATTAAGTACAATATTATTGATAACCGTGAAAATAAAAATATCAGCATTTTTGCGCATATGATATGATGATGACTGTATTGGAAATAAAAAATAAAATGTGTAGCACCTCTTGAATATTGTTTGTCTAGTTTTACTTTAAAGTGATAAGGCGATACCTACTATTTGGTAATAAAATATTTATCTCCAAATAATAAGTATAGGTACTTTTAGGACCACTTCCTGTTTGTCAATTATAAAATTTAAACTTATACGCAAATAGGAAATTTATATATATAACTACTTCATTCATTCACATTTAACATATGTAGTAAAAAAATTAAATCAATCTTAAATATTCATATTTCGTAAAATGAGTCGAAATATTGTTTGTTGCCTTAGAAATATTTAAATTCATATTAAGAATTGATCACTAACAAGAGTTAAACGATAACAATAAAAATAATTGTAAACTTATTCAAGTTGTCTTAATATATATTTGTTTTTTATGTAAATTGATAATTACTCCAAAAATAACATAAGAAAAAACCGATAAAACAGCAAACCAATAAAAGAATAAGGTCGCCTAGTTACTATTAAACTAACCAATAGCAATCGAGATATTGAGGAGAAAACACTAAAAAGTTAACTTTGGTAGATAAAAAAATGACAAAAGATAAATTACACAATATCGCTAGATTATGAGCGGAGATAAAAGGAATTGTGTCAATTGTCATATTTTTAATCTTTGTAATCAAAAATGCAACCTCTTTATAGGAACTTTATTATAGGAATTTTATTATTAAACCGAAGTATTTTAGAAACATAAGATACTATACTTTTTAATTGATACAATAAAGAATTATTTTAGCACTTAAATCGAAACATAACATTTAAGTTATAAGGTCTAAAAGTATGGTTATTTATTTTTCTTCTTGGCCTGGCATTATTGGGGAATCAATGTTAATCAGGTGTTAAATATTTTAAATTGACAATTTTATAAGCTTAAACAGTTCAATTATTAAATTTTCTGTATTATTATTAAAGGATACCTTCGTGTCGAAATCAGTCGTTTCATTTAGAACTTTTAGATTCAAATATTTACAAAAATTTTTAGAAGCCGTAATGCCAGTTACATTTGCAATGTAACATAACATGCGATATTAATTCAGCAAAACCATTAAGGATTCAAAACAATTCTTATAGCTAATATAAAGACCCATACTCTCAAAATATAACAGCAGTCAACCTAGATATCAATAGTTAATATCTAACAAATTAATCAAACAATTTTCAGCTTTATCACAAAATGTGTAATAACCTTCACTCACTGATTAACAACACGAATTCTATACGCCGATAACAAGTTACTCTGCTTTGATAAGATTTTGATTTTTACGATAAGTGTAAACTACACTTTATCTATTTTATCATTTCTCCAGTTGTAACACCCGATTATCTTAATCCCAGAAAACAAACACTGAGAGGTGTCCAACATAATAATGAAATAGGTACTTAGGTACCAAATAGAGGTATTAAGACATTTTTAGATCTGTCTATAATATTCTTCTTTTTCCTTTTTTTCTCTTTTTTTCTCTCTCGCAAGCTCATTTTGTTGTAGTAGGTAATTTCGAACTATTTCAAATTACTTGTGAGTAAGTGTAAGTACTTACTCACAAGTAGTGTGAAATATTTCTTGTTCTTCTGTGCAATTAAGATACAACAATTAATTCTAAAAACAAATATAATTTTTCAAAAACATACATTTTCGTTTAAGTTTAGTTTAAACTTAGGAAAAAATTGTGTTTACCTTAATATAATATCAGTTCCAACTAGTCGTTATTATTAAAAATTATTTACCTTCTGTATCGGCTACAAATATTGTGTCCCTATTAATCCTTTTCGCATTATAAGCACAATAAACTTTGATTAGTGCCAGAACAAGCGTCTCTTTATCGCTTACACGCGTCGCGAACCCAATTCTTCCCAAACTAGGATATAGTGCGTTATACTTGGAATAATACCACATATTTATTAACACTTATAAGTGAAATAATAACAAGTAAGTATAATAAATAAAGTAGTTACATTATTTCAAAGAATTACTCATTATAGATGCTTATTTAAAAAATTTTAGATCTAAATATTGAAGAAAATTTAAAAAAGAAGTTAGGAGTACCTTTGTAACAAGTTGACAACAGCGCTTATGACTTGTGAAAGTGTTACTTCAGTTTACTTGAATTTCATCCTTTAAGAAATAACAGTTTGAATATCTTTTTTACATTAATTTCGATTATTATTATTATTATATACTTTAAACACACTAGCAGCTCATTAAGCTGATGCGTGTGAATTTTGATGCTTGGAGATTTTTAAAGTTTGTCTAGCCGATTCTTAAAACAATTGACTGAAGGAGCAGTTATGACACTCGTAGGAAGCTTGTTCCAGTCTGTAACAACACGATTAGGGAGAAAATTTTGTAGTGAATTCTTTTTAGCTTTTGAGCGGCATAACTAATAAGAAAATATTACTTAATAAAAAAATATTCAAAACTCTCAATTACTCACACAACGATACCTCCTTATTTTTAGACATATACTACGCCCGTGAAAAAGGAAAATCCTTTTAATTTCCGTCCCCGGGAAAACGGCTCTTAGTGCACCCCTAGACTGCGTAAAGAACCAATTATGAAGTTCAAAGTCCTCTCCTAGCGCACTTTACGCCCTATTTAAGAACCTACATGAGAAATTTCTAGACCCAACGGGTTTGGCTGTGCTTTTATGTCACATTAGCGTTTTATATATCTCTTTCCCATGGGTGTCGTAAAAGGCAACTAAGGGATAGGCTTGTAAATTAGGGATTTTTCTTTTGAGCGATGGGCTAGCAACCTGTCACTATTAGAATCTCAATTCCATCATAAAACCAAACAGCTGAATGTGGCCTATCAGACTTTCACGAACGTTGACTCTGTCTAACCCATAAGGGATGTAGAAGTGATTATATGTATGTATATTTAGATTAATATATAGTAAATACCACTCATGATGTCTTATTTTCTTACTTTGCTAATCCGTGTTGTATACAAGTTCAGCAGAATATTCTATTACACAATTATGATGATCCATAGTTGCGACTAAGTATAATTATTCCTTGCTACGTCAACGGCGTCCATTTCCAGGAAAAATTATGCTGTTACCATGAATTTGTCATCAATAATTCTGTGTTGTGGCGGCAAATCAAGCATCATTGTTTTGCAAGGCAATTACAATGAAAAGAGATGAAATTAATTTGTTAGGAAATCAATGTTCGAGAGAATCATCCGCCATGTCAATATCTGCAAATGTCTTTCGATGCATTTTTCTTTTATGAAATATGTTTTGGTTTTAATATTATTGAGAATTTCCAAAAAAAAATGTAATACATACATATAATCACGTCTATATCCCTTGCGAGGTAGACAGAGCCAACAGTCTTGAAAAGACTAATAAGCCACGTTCAGCTGTTCGGCTTAACAATAGAAGTTGCTTGGCCATCGCCTAAAAGAAGAATTCCACGTTTATAAGTTAGTTTTAATAATGTTATATTGACATTAAAATTGATATGATACCAATAGCTAAAAAACGATTTTCAAATCTTATTAGAAATTTGAATTTAAGGTAGACACTATAATAAACTAATAAGAATTGTCTTCTGTAATAATAAAAATACTTATAATAACCACTAACGTCAAATGAGAAATCATCGAAAACGTCGATTTAGTCTTATTTGAATTTAAATTTGACTCTTATTATAAACAATACAAAACGAGATACCTACTTGTTTTTGTGTCAGAGTGGACTTTATTACCTGGGCGACTTTTTATTTTGTCGTTCATATCTTTTTCTACCACCATCTTTGCCATTCCGAGAACTGTTGATTTTTGGGCGTTTCCAATTGTTTTACTAGTTATTTTGTATTATATGATTCGATTGAGGTATATACTATCTAAAATATGTAAAGCTTGAAAGTCTTATTGGAAATTTAGCTTCGCTCCGACAGAAAGTTAGGGATATAAAAGCCTTCGTAGGAAATTTCACTTTATTTTACATTTCAATAAATTAAATTTTGGTTATTTCTAAAATATTAATGATTAAAGGCTCAGCTGAATATGTATGTTTCTTTTTACCAATGATTTTCATTGACAGCGTAGTTACAACTTTAGAATGTTTTCTACAAACATATTAATCATTGCATGAAGTATGAACCCTGCTTAAGATAACAGTACTCAAATACGTGATTCGTACAAAGACTTGGAAACTAGGTTTACAACATAGAAACAAACATAACAACTAATTCCTAAACGTAAGTGCGCTGTCGCAATCACAACCGCTTACTCCTTTCGAACGGTTCTCGGAAAAACTAATTTAGCAGTCAGCAGTGCAAAAAGTGCAGCGTATCCAATATCAGCGACATTTTTTCATAACTCCATGACATTTGACATTGAAATAAAGTACTATTAATACTAACTTAATATCCTACTAATATTACGAATGCGAAAGTTTGTATGTCAGGATCTCAGTATGGATGTTTGTTACTCTTTTACGCAAAAACTACTGAACCGATTACGATAAAATTTGGTATGTGGGTAGTTGAAAACCCAGATTAACATATAGGCTACTTTTAATCCCAGAGTTCCCGCGGGATTGATAGGGTTTCCATGCGGACGAAGTCACGGGCAGCCTCTAATGAAACAAATAAATTAAGATATTAAGTTTGTGTGAAAGATGCAGAAGTACAGAAGCATCGGGAACATCTATCCGAACAACATGAAAAGTATTAACATCTTTTCCCTAAATTTGTAATTATTATTTAATTGCATTTTAATGTATCCTTGCTACCCGAATATGATGGCCGGTGCTTGGCTATTAACATACTTAACGATTTCCAATTCAATTAGGAATCAGTAGATTCTGCGGTTTCTTTAGTGACATTCAATTTTTATATTTATCTGCAAAAGGTTAACTACCTTTAAGAAAAATACGGAGGTAATAATTTTACGACCAATATAGAAAGTGATTTTTTTTCAAGGTTGGGCTTGCCTTGATATTTTAGAAGTGTCATAAAATGACGAAAAGGATTGTAGAAAAAAAACCCTCAACAAATGAATGTTTGTTGTAAACCTCGTCAATAAAAGTTGTATGACTCTAAGCCCTTTCTTGTTCCCGTTCACGGCACAAATTGCCGAAGGACGTTCGAACTGGGTCACTTCGGAAATAGTTTATTGTTATCGGCTAGTCGGCGTACACGCAACTCGAACACACGCCCTGCATACACACATAGTGTTTTCAAACGCTCACGCACACGAGAGCTCGATTCAATTAGGGATCATCCTTTACGGCTCACTGGATTCCTCGTCCGTACCAGTTCACCTTCAGAACACACGAACCCACTCGATCGATGGGTGCGGTGTATCTTCTAACGACTTCCGCTCTCGCACCAAAAAATCATGAACATACTTTCCTAAGGCCGCCAAGTCAATAAAATTGAAAAGTCGTCAGATTTAATCTTTTTATAATATAAATTTAATGTCCTTACTAGATTCAAAGGCCGAATGTTTCGGACTATTAGTTTTATTACGCAGTTACCCTTGCGTTGAATGTCTAATATGTCTATTTCACTTTCGATAGCCCTTATTTCTCACGAGACGACCTCATAGTAACTTGATTTACAGATAAATAATTCTTCTTCAATCTAAATCCTTTAGGAATTTGTTTAT
Source organism: Amyelois transitella (assembly GCF_032362555.1). Classification (NCBI taxonomy): domain Eukaryota; kingdom Metazoa; phylum Arthropoda; class Insecta; order Lepidoptera; family Pyralidae; genus Amyelois; species Amyelois transitella. The sequence goes on along the minus strand of NC_083506.1, from coordinate 2,834,322 downwards.
GATTAACTTTATTCGAATCTCACATGTCAGGTTACCTTGACCGAGCTAGTAAATTAATTTATAGTCAATTGTCACGCGTAATAAAATAGTCATCTATAAATTGTGATTGTTCGGCATTTTATAGGCAATTGCAGGCAACAAGTTGTAAAATAAGTTACAGACCTCAAGGCTTCCAAACAATAGCGCACACATGAACACAAACAATGAATAGTTGTAGTTACTAGATAACGCAAAGAATTATCAATTTGGTCTAGCACATTCACAGCGAACAAATCTGCGTTCACATCCGGAGTGCGGCGGTAGTGTGAGTCACGCACACTCTCGCGAATTTCCAGCAAACCCCTCCTCCGTATTGAACTCTTGCGCACGTGTGAACAACACATGCAAGCCCTACGACGCAATCCACACCTTCCGATCTCACAATTTGGATTCAAATATTTCATAATATCCTACGTTACTTAGGTACTGAAAATAACGATGTATTTTGATATGTAATTTCTGTTTTAAATAAAATTTCAGAAAATGCAATATTTTTAATTTATGAAACAATTTTCCGTTTATTTAAAACTACTATATTAAATGCAAACTTCGCATTTATTCTTATCTCAAAGAAAGTAAAAAAAATATCTATTTCATAATGATATTTATGTAGGTGTGTATGTACGAGTATGCTGTGCCAAACTCAATGGTGAACGAAATCGCATGTTTACCACAGAATATAAAATAGTACTAGAAGCACGTTTACTCCGATGTATTTTTAGCGAATTGCTTTGCACGGATAGGTCAGTACTACTACACACATTGTTACCAAATTAATTCTATACTATGTAGTGTTGATTACACAGAAATGATGCGGTTGCGTCATATACTTTCAAATTATATTCTTAACGATGTAACGTTTGACTATTATCATCAATTTCATCTGGCTTTTTCGGCATTTTCCATCTCTCTCTTTGTCCTTTGCGCCTTTAAATATCAGAATAAGCTAATAACATTTTCCAAAATAAAAAATGGAATCTTTTTTTTTTTTAAATTGAAGGGAACTTCTTACATATTAAGGTGCAATATTTGTAGATTTCTAAATGAGGTTTGTGAATCAGCCCGAATTAACATTGATAGAATGATTCAATTGTCTCAAAGTTAGTGAAAGATGATCATTGTCTATTTTGTTATGTTATTTAATGTTTTAACCTGAATTAGTTATAGAACTTCCACCGATGATCTTTAGGCTGTTCTAATGGGCTTGTGTTGTCGAAGTTATTGTAGTCTTCGTATTTTAATTTAATAATTTCCGCACATTAAAAGCCGATCAAGGACTATATAACCTTGAGATTCATCTTTTAGGCAACAAGCAAGCAGCCGACTTATATCTCATATTCTCACTATGTCAACTCCGTAAAGGATAAAAACGTGATAGTGTTCGTTCATGTTATAAACATTCAGTATATACTTTCATAATAAACATATATGTATAAGGCTTTCCTTTCACTCCCATGAAAATTTCCAATAATCATTAGGAATTAAAAAAGCTAACTTGTTGTCCGATTAGATTTAAGAAATTTATTACGCAAAAAGATAGTGGTCTTACTTCTTCCATTTTCATGAATCACAATATTTACTCTGAAAATTTTACATTACCAAGAATTTAGTATTTATTAGTTACATATGTGTCATATCTCAGGTTTTTCTTGACATGACAGTTTCATTACTAACTTGTATCAACTTCTATTAAGAAGTTGATGAAGGACTTAGTTATCATAAAAGTTTATCGGTAGATGTAGCATATGGTATTACCAACCGGCGGCTTTGTTAGCGTGTAAAATGGGGTGTGTGAAAGAAGGAGTCCCAGTGTTAGACTCCCGTGGGAATTTCGGGATAAAATGTACTTATTATGTTATTCCAAGTTATATTCTACCCTTGTACCAATCAATTGTTTCATCTTAATCTGTCCCAAAGGTTTCGCGTGAAAAAGCAATAAACACACATCCTTATAAACTTTCTCACTTATAATTATGATATACGCCACAGAACTCAAATTGATTTTTGTTAAGCTAAATGTGGCCTTAGATTCTTGGCTCTTAATACCAAATAAGCAATTTTGGTTGTCTGGAAGAAATCCTGAATAGGATAAGTCCGCCATTCTTCACAAAATATTCTTCTTAATGCAATGGCTTGTTTGTAATTTGTTTTATTTCTTTATAATGTGCAGTAAAGAGTTTACAAACAAACAAACATACTATGATATGTGTATGTAAATCAATTGTTAATCTTTTTGTACTACGATGTAAACTGTGCTCTACTACATATCATCACGTCTATATCCCTTGCGGGGTAGACAGAGCCAACAGTCTTAAAAAGACTGAAAAGGCCACGTTCAGCTGTGTGGCTCAATGATAGAATTGCGATTCAAATAGTGACAGGTTGCTAGCCCATCGCCTAAAAGAAAAATCCTAAGTTTATAAGCCAATTCCTTAGTCGCCTTTCACGACATCCATGGGAAAGAGATGAAGTAGTCGTATTTTTTTACTATTGGTGCCAGGAACCACATAGCCCATACTTACATACACATAGAAATAATCACTTTAAAACGATGTACCTTTCCTGCATACCTACTCAATCGATCTTAACAAGTTAATAATACCATAAATTCTCTTTATTTCTACTTGTTTCCTTATTGCATTTGCTCTGAAATAATATATGTGCACAACACTGGATATATAAATATATATAATATATTAGAGGTATTTCTATTTACATAAACAATTCCGTTTTATTATATTACATACTTAATAATTTTTATATTAAATTTATAATATCAGCGTCTACAATAATTAAGATATACAAGTATATACGATATGATCTTTTTAAAGCGTGTTTTTTATTATAACATATTTATTTAAATTACACTGTTCATGTAAAACTCTCATAATTGCAGACTTTTTTGCTTGTAAATTTTTACTTTCAACTTTTATAAAATGGTGTTATAAAAATATCACTTTTTATTCTTCAAAACATCAGAAAACGCATTCCACATTTAATTATTTAAATTTACAAAGGAGGTTATTTCATAAAAAATCCACACGTGTAAGATATGTATGACCCTGCGATCATAAGATTGTTTGCAAAAAAACACAAAAAATATATTAAGCAATAACACACCTTTTGTTTTTCAAAAACAAGTTGATCGCAGGGTCATTTCTCACTCGTGTAATTTCATATTCATCAATCTTCTCTGGATTTCCCATTGAATCTCCTCCAATATTTCTATGCCATATTTCAGCTTCCTGTAGGCAGGAGTTCAAGCAGTTCGTTGGCCGTCTTCACACATAATTTTATAAATAGGAAAATTTGGAAATTATTACTGGATGCTAAGTACTGAAACTGCTTGCGCCTTACATAATTATTATCTCTTCTATGATTTTTTTACTCAGCCACGTCAATTGGCTCACAAATTCATAGATATAATCACAATCTTAAAAACACTAAAATGCCACTTTCAGCTGAAAATTTTGATAAATGTAAGATATGATTAATTCAGGAAGGTATAGGTTGCATTTACTATTCAATTTTCTATGATAAGTTGTGCCTACCCCGTAAGGAATAAAGAAGTGATACGTGCGTGTGCGCAATCCGCGCCTATGCAAATCCTCGACCCGTTTACCGCAGTTGAGCAAGAATGCGTTATCTCTTCAAATTATGAACATCTCACTTATGAAATCTCTCACGTTTGCCTTAATTAAGGAAAATATAACAATCGCGTAAAATTTTCACATAACGAGTGTCCGGTATTAATTAATTAAGCCTAATTGTGTATCTGAGAAATGAGACTAAAACTTCGTAATTACACTCTTTCTAGACCGTTATGTGATGTAAAAGTGTGTGTAGTGTGCCTAAAAAATACTATAATGCTTTTATCATAATTTAAAATGAAACTCTATTTTTTAACCGTTCTTGGGTTAAGCAAAAATGTATGATTTCTTTCTTAGTCGTTTCTCGCTATAAACAAAGAGTTTCTCTTGTGATATCTGAATTTTATATATAATTTGTGATTTTTTTTGCTTCCGCGTTGAAAAACGATATTGACGTTGCCGGAAGCATTTTGATAGTGAGATCTAACAAGAAATAAATCTAGGCTTATCTCTTACACCCGTCCCGACGCTGTATTTGCTTGCTGATAACACAACAATTGGGACAAAGATTGTGTTGTTGCAAGTTCTACCTTATAAAACCAGCCTGTTGTCTTACAAAATGCAATTTGCAAGAGGCAAAGTACCAAACACGTTTAATTTGTCTTATACTGTTGTTATCGGTTCTGTTTTATAATGTAGTAGCTTTATGCGGTGCTTCGCTCCCGTGTGAATTTCCAGAAGGCCTATGTTATTCCTAAAGGTCTATTATAGAATAGACCACACATAGGTCTGTACCAAATATTATCAATATCGGTTTATTTGTTTTTTTTTTTCAAGCCTTGTTTAGAGCACAGAATTTACATACATTATTTGTGTACCATCTGTAACCTGCTGAAATTATTACTGTCATCAATGCTTTTACTACGTCATCTCCAGGAGGAGATGTATCATTATACTCTTCCGAAAACTACTCGACGAATCGTCATAACCAAATAACAAACATGTTTTCTTGATTGGTATTTACACGGAATGTTCGCAAAGTATGACTCAACACTAAATCCTTATTTAGAAACCAACTAAAAAGTTAATTGAAAAACTACAATAATGGTTGAAAGTCATCCATATAACGCAGAAAAAAAACCTCCAGGCAGTACCTTGGTAAAGATGAGGAAGTAAAAGTGCTGTTTTAAATAAGACCTTTTTCTCGAAACATATGTTTGCAAAGTTAATGACATGTAAACATAATTTGGGAGATAAAACATACGGTGAGTTTATGCAATAATAAAATTATATTGCATTTATAATTTCTTTAGAGGAAGCAATAAATGCATGATGAAATTCGTGGAGAATGTGTGGAAAAATTACTGTTTAACAAGATATTTAGTCCAAACTTGAAATCTGTCTTTTTACATTTAAACCATTCTCGGACCTAAAAATTATTGAATTTATATTTATTTGCTAGGTACTTAAATATCTTGCGTAATGAAAAGAAATGTGTAAAATACAATGTAATATTATTTTTGAAAAATTTTGTTGTTACCAGATGAATATAACTGTTGACTAAGAAAAAGACGTCATGAAATTGAAAACTGTACTGATTTGATATCAATCAAGAGGATTAATCAAAATGAGATAATGACCTCTTTTAGAAGCATCAACAGAAGTAGCTGCGTTCCAAATAACATGCTACCTATTATGGACCAAATTTACATCAAAGCGAATCTTCGAGGAAATGTACTTAATATTTTCAAAAATCGAAGTCTCACCGTAGCATGATATAGCAAAACCTTAGTCAAAATACTTGAACATATGTGCGAAAGTTTCTTTAGAAAACTACGTTGTTAGCACCGCGGTAATTCACACAAGGCACGTCATGCTGTTTTCCTCAATGTGCTTTATGATTTACACTTATGCTATGTTTTCGAACAACGAAGTTTTCCATCAGCCTTGAACTGACTCGAAATGTCTAAATAAACACTGTCTATGAGAACCAGTCTCGACATTTTACATTTTTAAGAATCCAACAATGTTTCCGTGATCACCATAAATGATTTAATATTCTGTAATAATGTTGTTTGTAAAATTAAAGACTAGTTCGATGATTTCTGAGAAATTGATTCAAATTTACGTGATGATACAGTCCAAATAAAACAGGTCAAAAATATGACGCCTCAAAAGTTAACTGTGGGAGTAAAAATAGAAGTGTGACAAACAATAAACAACTGACATATTGGAGCGTTTGTTTTCTAAAATACTAATGAGCAAGGAGAATCTTCTTTTCCAACCCAGCGTCTGAAGTGTTATAAGTCAAAATAACCAAAATATCACGTAACAGTGATGGACATAAAAGCGAGGAAATCAAAACTGAGTCGCTACACGTTACGTAGTTAAGTTACGTAAAACCTTTCGTATACTTTCTCTGTGGGCAAAATTTAGCGTCCACCATTGCGCAACACGAAATGGCAACGACTAAATTTCATCATTTCGACAACGCAGAGAAGATCGTGGCTTCGTATATGGAAGTGAGCGCGGATGTCGAAATAAGAAATGTGACTGTGCTTCCATGTCTTGCTATATAATTGTCGAAATGTTTTGCTTTGAAATTGCTCACAAAAATAAAGATTTGTTTAATGCCGCTAAAAATAGTGTTAATGTATATTCTGCCTTTCAATTCAAAACATCATTTGGCGGTAAAATTTAAAGATGAAACCCAATATTAAAATTTACTTATTCGAATCTTGTTCTAGTAACTACTAGGTATTAATAACAGCTTGTAAGAGAACTAATTTAATTGTGCTCTTGAAATATTCAGTACGAATAGCTAGTATATTTATTGCTACCAGCTAAGGATAATTATGTAAAACTATGACAATTAATAATGTCTTAGAGACAACAAAACTAGGAACCGGTCTATTTAATTACAACCTGCGTCTCTATGTACGGGAAATGTTATATTAGCCATTCATACTTTTATAGTCGCACTCATTATGCAGGTGTTGAATAAATGCATTTTTCCTAACGACTTGGTTTAGATCTAATTTTAACGCTTTTTTGAGTTTATTTACCATTTTACAATAACCTACATAAATAATAAGGCATTAACTAATGTATACATTTTTGAATAATATATACGTCTAAAGTGGAAATTACATCAAAAACCTTTAAAGAATACTGGATTTAGTTAGAAACGAATAAAAGAAAAGTCTCGCTAATCTTTTTATCTAATAGTTAATAGTATATGAGGTAACTTTCTAAAACTACTCGAGTGACCTTGAAATAAAGCGCTATTACAAAACCGCGAGCCGCTCGCTAGAGCTGCCTCCCCCTCTATGCACCACAACTCGGATCTACGCACGCTCCACCAATACAAGCGCGCTCATCATGTTTCTGTGTGCGTCTGCGCACACACCCGCGAACTAACACTAACAACGGACAAGTGTGAGTGAACCAGTCGAATGTGTAGAAAGGAGTGGTGAAAAATCTAGTCCGGTCTTACAGCCTTTCGATTGATAGACGACTAATACGATAATTTTCTTACCTAACAGAAAGTGCAAAGGCAAAATTACGCGATGATGAATCTCTACAGAACAACAGTGAGTCACGAAACGACCGATCCTTTTATGCGGTCAACGTCTATGTTTCGTGGAAAAACCAAAAGAAAAATGAAATGCTTCATCTTGAATAACACAAGTCTACGCTTTTTCATTCAACGCCTCACCTTCGACCCACTCTACTAAAACAGACGTTAAAATTCTGACAGTTTTGAAATCATCGCCTTCCAAATATGTGAAATCCTTGAACATGAGTACCTATGTGGGTCATGATCAGGTTCTAATATGTCTCGTAGTTGGTTATTACTATTAGCATAGAGTTGTATGCGCGCGCCGATACGTTGCGCAACAGTGTTGACTTTCATCCTGAAGGTCAAGTGCCATCCTATTTCAAAATGGACCTTGGTCGAGTCTGGTTTACCTCGGCTCGCTGAGAACAGTCGAGTAAACGGAAGAGATCGGTGTTAATAGATATAAATTTAATGAAGATGTATTGCTGCTATATAATTCGCCTCTAGTCACAAACAATGGTATAATGTTTAAAGAGATAGAGTACTTAAACGAAAACAAAAATATTATAAGTAATGGTATTTAAACATACGTTTGGTTCAAAGTACCAAGCGCGTCAAGGTCAACTAATTTCGCGGCGTGAGAACTGCCTCTATATAGACGACTTAATTTATCATAATTTGCTGTAATAGCACCCAGAGATATTCAAATGACTGCCAACAATCAAATTCGACCTTTTCTTATACACGTTCTTTATAAATATTCATCTAACTGCCACAGTGATCGCAAAATGTCGAACACGAACTCGATTTGTTTCCGAACATAAACTGTTGCGAAAATATAGAAATATGCTGGAGGCGTTTCGTAGATTTTATACCGATCCTCAATGGAAATGCCACTACGTACAAATCTTCATATTACCTGGTAATTTGAATGTTACTTGAGTGAAAATAATTTCATGTCAGTTGATGATACAATAAAATAATTGTCCGTTTATACTGCGTTCTCATCACTACCTTCTCAAATAATAGATGAAGGAGAAATCACTATTCATAGTACACAATAAGAAGATCACATTGCCAATTACAGTCATGAACAAGATTGTGATTGGTGACGTTAGTTCTATATGTTTGCAGTAATAGTTAACAAGTATCTGGCACAAGGGATCGATCGTCAATCAAACGCAAGGTGAGAGTGGGGAGCTATTTTAGCATCATCGAAGGTAAAACCCATTCGCGCTTTCAGCCCAAGACTCTCACGCACAAGGGTACAATGCCGTTTATAAATAAGCACATCTGTCAGTTGCCAACGAAGCGAAATGTTTATGTCTAATCTGAAGATGCAGTTATTAATGAATGCTTAGAAGTAGGTCATAACGTACAAAGCCATATCTGTTTGAAAGCTAATCGCTTTAGAACAGAGCCCAGCTGAAACTGGCAACCAATTTAAGTGTGTCTTTATATTAAATTCTGACAAAGAAGGAACCATCGTTAATAAAATTTTACGTAACAGTAATTATATTAATAAAATCGAAGTTTTGATAAATTATCATAATGGCAATGATCTCATTCGACTCAATCCGACATTGATTAAAACAACAATTTTCGATAGTTCCTTGTTTAACAACGCAAAAGAAAATAATAATCACTCGATAAGCTTATCGATACAAACGTAAAATTCCTAATGAAACGTAGTATCTTATTGTAAATAAGATGCTGCAGACACGACTTCCTAGAAGTTCTCTGAAGAAAGAATTGCGCGGAAAAATACTTGGATAGTACATTTATGCCACATAAATCGTCGGGATGGGCCCGTCTACAGATGACTAAATTGACCGTGGCTCTCATGAATGAGCTGGCGTTTGTTGTGGATTTGCTGTTACATAATGGTCGGTATGTGGTGCGGCGCAGTCAGTTACTGGTACTGGCACTAAACATTTCGTCCGAAGGCCGACAACACAAAGCGTGTGCGGCGTATCGTTCGCCACGCGCGCCCCGCGGTTTCCTGTTTGACAACTATCGACTTACATCACTATCGCTTTCTGTCATACTTTGCGCGACTGTTAGAAACTTGTAAAGGGGTCTGACTGTTGCTAAGTACCTTTGTAAATGCGTTTGTCATTGAAACCATGTACTCTCGGACTGCCGGCATTATTATTACGTGTACCACTTCCCAATCTCGAGGCTTCCTTATTATTAAATTATTTTAATCGTCACTTTTTGTTCTGTTATTACAAAGTCATCCAGCGTGGATAATTTTAATATTACAATTTTGTAATTGATAAGCGTAAAGCTTTGTCCAGTCGAGCATTATTTGAACAAGCATTAAAATTGTAAAAGACAATTTAAACGATCATTTTAACTGTGTAAATAGAGCAGAAAACTGTTGTTGAGTTCTCGAGCATATCATGTAAATGCAGTTCATGAGATTTTCTGCGATTGTGATCAAACAGGGCGAATAGGCCACGTCAATCGAAACGCATCGGTGCATACCGTAATCTAGCCTGGATGTCAGTGTGATTGTGTTGCATACCTTGCTGTCTTACTGTTGAATGTATCTATCTGGGGTATCTATAAATTAAACGAAAATTATAATGACGTTAAAAACATAACGTCATTAGTTACGTTTCATTTGAAATTTTGTATTTTCAATCACGTTGCAATTATGGTTATGATCAGGTTTTGTTATTTCGATGTCAACGTGAGGACCAGTTTTGATGGAGAATATGAAAGAAATCAGTGAATTCATTCACATTAACTTTTCCTTCGCACTGAACTTTCCTTTAGTTTATGTTGATATCGACATCTACAACTAGAATAAGTACAATATTTTAACAAGTTTGACGACTATTTCGTACTGTCCTACACAACTCATTAGAAAAATTGAATGTCATTGTAATTAAATAATGACTAAAAACAAAAACATCGCAACTTAAAATTTTATCTGTTAATTGGATAATTTTCATTTTGATGACTGAAAATTGTATCGAACAGTTCAAATTGGTATTTTATTTCAAGTAAAAAATTATAATTAGGTGTAAAATCTAGTAATATACCTTTTTAATAAACAACGTTTATGCTATAACCCATACACACCACAACTACGAAAGCTGCGAATGAAAAGAATTCTTAGTAAACTACAATTAAACTCATACACCTCAGTGACTAAAATTAAACATTCATAACAAAGTGTCACCGTCTTAATAAGCGATTCAATTGATTCTTGTAAAATTCTGCGAAGAGCCGAAATTGCAAAACCTAAATTGATCATCATTAGTCAACTGTTTCTTAATAGTTATATCGTGTGTAATTAATTTGACATAGACATTGTCGTAACTTTCAATTTATTTGGTAATCGTAGAAAGTTTAACTTTTTTCCCAATCCTACGCTCCAGTAGTTTGGCAGAGGTACTGTCTATTTCTAGCCTTGCAACACCGATATCACGAAATATTTCGTAAACGCGGTTTATTCGCTGTTTAACTGATAGCCTTTGGTTTCCGGCGATACGCCCAATTTATAATTGACGTCATTTTTTGTGACTATATAAGAAATCAAATTGATTTCGAATGATTTTTAACTATCACATTTAGATGGGGCCAGATTACGAAATGAAATGAATTTATCTAAAGCTAACATTTAATTTATTGAGAAAATCAAAATACACAACATGTTTTAATTTTTTACAAAATTGTCAATACAGCTATTGCTAACTCTAATAAACCTTTCATTGTTATTAAAGTTGCTCAGTTTATTCTAAATGTCTTCATCAATCATCTATCTAACATGACTATTCTGGTCAAAACGCACATTCACTACAATGTAGCCGTCAGTCCTTCCTAATATAGTGTTGAGTAATTAAATTGTTGAGTATTTGTTTCATGCGCTACCACTATTCCGCCATTAAAGTGACACGGGTGCCATAAAGCCAATAAAGGGTGCAGTATTTGATCGGAACGGCAAAGAAAACGACAATCATGCAGCCACATTCTAGGTCGGTACTTTAATTAGTGTAGGTTGAATTATGTAAGCCGTACTTCTTATAACCTTGAGTTGTACACTTGATTCTTGGACTGATTGAGATATTTTTATTATCGTTCATGAACAACAACGCTTCCTAGTTTATTAAATTTTATTGTTTTTACTTAAGTCGTACACATCTTTCGTATTTATCAATTCTTCAGAATTACCAAGCAAAATATTATTTTTTATTAACATATAAAAATACTTTTTAATAAAAAAACACATATTTACGTTTTATATATCAATACATGATACTGGTTGACACGATCCCAGAGATATAAGACCATTTTATTAGTATATTATTATGTGATTTATTTTTGCCTAGAAAGGCATAAACTTCTAATACATAATTTAGTTGTATGCTAATAACAATTTTTATTTGAAATAGGTTGCGAAATTCTCTTTAATCTATTTTTATCTTCGTGAAGAATCTCTCGAAATTTTCAATCACGATGGTTTTCAGTTAATATCGTCATTTCCAATTTATATTGTAACTTTCGTAACTAATTACTTTCAGAGTGGTTGCACAACCGTGTTACCTTCTGTTACCAAATTGGTAAGTAAAAGGTAAAGAGATTGTTTACCTTAGATTTCCGGATTTTTGTTTACCTACCGAAAGACTTGGTGAAAGTAAAACACACCACGAAGGTCAGCAGTAAAAATATAAAAAGAACTGCGATTTTCATTAATTACTTTCAATTCGATGGTAAGTTCCAGGAACAGCTAGCGCCATCTATGAATGATCTATGGATTAGCGCAGTAAGAAAGCAACAGCCATCTATCTTTTCATAGCAGAAGTAGAAAGTACAAATTGAATGACAAAATCCTCAATAGATGGCAGAGCCTGGCATATAGTTGATACTATTATATTGTTATAATTAATAACTACTTACCCTTAACAATTTAGACTGATACTCATACATGACACAATAATAATACGTTACGTACGTATACGTTCCTAAAGCAAGTAAACTTATTTGCTTTAAGAACGTAGAAAATGCTAATCATAATCAGCTTCCATTAAAACAAATTAATGGTACGTCATATTCTTATGCCCAGCAGAACATGTATTGAAAATGGCCATGGAAAAGTCAACCCTGTCCGGCGCATGCAAATCATGTGAACTGCAGAGCGTCTCGATTGGCTGCACGCGAACAATGGCGGGCGAGCCTGATGCGCACGGCTGCTTGGCAATGCCTGAAACACTACCTTTAGGCTGCGTTTTCAATAGACATATGCAAGGATGAGACACCAACCAATCACTTTTTGTATTCTCACCTAAAACACTACCTTTAGATTGCGTGTCCAAAAGACATGTGCAAAGACGAGAAAGCGACCATACTATCTATAATTTTGCTCTGAACACTACCAATAGGCTACGTTTCTAATGCTGGATAGAAATAGTCACTTAATGACTATACGTTCTGTATAAATCTTGCGGAAGAAATTTTGATAAGATGTTTTTAAATCAACAATTTACCAAGCTCATAAAAATAAATAGTTTGGTTTACGTTACAAATCCTAGGTAGAGACATTTTATCAGCTAGAACACAATATGTTATATAGGCACGGAGTCGTAATCTACTTACACTCTTCCGCTAGGATTTTTGCGAAATTCTAACGAAACTTATTTTAGCCTGAAAGTTAAATTGATGATAAACTTGAAATTTAGTGCTGACCTTGACTACTCCTCAGTTTAATTATACTGTAGAACAACCAAGGTTAACGACGAAAAAATCAAGAGATATCATATAAATCAAGTCATGCTACAATGTAGGTGTCTTGGACAATGAGATTAAATGACTGAACTTTTGGATATAGATAAACACTCTTTGTTCACTTGAAATGGTTTGCTCCATTCTATGAGACCCAGTCATGTAAAAAATTGTAATCTGTTTTGTTCCATCTTAATTGCAATAGAAACCTTGTTGCCCCAACGCCCCCAATCACACAAATATAATAACACGCTCAACAAGTCTCATCACGGCATAAATGGTAAACGAAATGATAATAAATTTTTAAACTAACGAATTTTTTATTGTTCTCTATATACGGCATGAACATTTAGCGTGTGACCTTCAATTAGTGGCTCAGATCGGCCCACATTCATCGCCCAAGGAAAATTCAACATCACGTTCCCTTAGTTTATCTCGATGAGATTTTTTATCGAGTACAAACACAACATGCATGTATGAATGACTTCACGTTTCCCGCGCTCAAGGAAATGCTAACTCTTTGTTCTGTTCAATTTTTTATCCACACATATTAGCATCATAAAAACTATCCATCTAAATGCTAATTCGTTTTTAGGAGTATCGCCATCGAGCGAAACCACTTCCTTGACCTAATCAGGATCTGGTTTGTGGAAACTTACACGTCTTTTTTGCTTGCAAATATTTACTTGTTTCTGTGTCTCGTATTCCGAAACTTCAAACACAAACTCGAGAAGAGAACGAAAAAGCCATTACAAAATCGTGACACAAGTCGCGATTAAGATCATCTTTGCGGGAACATTCCACCGAATTCTCAAATCTCGTTGCACTTTTGTGTCTCCGCAATTATATATGACTTTTGGCGAAACAGTCAACAATAGAGCAACAGTTTACAACAATGGTCGCTATTCTGGCGATTGTGACCCCCGCTGTTGCTAAATACCACACAATGAGAGAAGCGCCTGTTGATCGTCTTTTAAACGATCTTGCGTTTGTAGCAACTCTAATAACGTGTTGCGATGGATTATCAGGCCAAGGTTCCATTGCAACAGGCTTTCTAGCACCTGCGAATAGGGCTACTGAATCTGTTTTCGGTAGTAGTTCATTTAAATTCTTCTCACCTTTTAACCTTTTTAATTTGGTTGGGAAATGCTAGTTAAAAGTGGAATTCTGAAGCATTGTTGTGTGATTCTAAACGTATGTAGTACGTTTATGTATAAATTGATACCTATTGAGAATTTCGTAACAGTTGACTAGGTGCAACCTTGTCTGCCATTACATCGGTGGTTTCAGTCTGACTACGGGCTGAACCGAGAATATTCACTGTTAAATTCTAAATTTATCTAAACATTACTTACTTATAAAATTGTTTGTCCTGACTTAATTTATCAACACGAAACATACAATGTTTGTTTTTATTAAGATTTTCATGAAATACTCCTCTTTATTAATTAATATCAGGCATCCATGGTACGGATCACGAAAATAATGTTATCGAGAAAAACAAGTGGACATACGTTCTCGATTGATTCAGTTAATTGGCATGTTTTTATCGCTGTATTAATATAAAACTATTTCTATGCCTACTTCCTTATGGCTTTGTTGTTAAGTACTTTTAGAGATAATTTTTATTCGTAGTACAATATTCGTGTCTGGAGAATAATCACATCTAGTGTGCCATTAAATCTCATTTGCCGCACTGTGGTGAATTTCTAAATAGTTTATTACGATAATTAGTTAAGACTTATAAAAATAATGTATGGGTACCTAATTATTTTTTGCCTGAATTCATTGCCACTTGTTTTTGTAAGTTCAATGGAAAGAGTTTTTAGATGGAACTAAACTTATAATTTCTTAGTTTATAATATTTTCGATCTCCGTTCGTATGCCGTATGCATATAAGTATCAAAATTAAGTTAGTTTAAATTGACGCGGAGAGAATATATTCATATAAATGCTATTGAAAATTGCAGTATTTACAACAATATTTTACAAATATGTAATAAGTGGAGATAATTGTAAAAAACGCAATTAACTATAAGTATCCTACGCTGTTAATTGATATGATATTTAAGATATCTAGCTTAGAATACGAAACTTGTAGCAATAACACTTAATAGCTCTTTTAATGCCTCTTTGGTAGATATCCGTTCCATTTCATTCTATTTCTATTCATTCTGATCGACTTGGGTCAAAAATAACCAAATTTTTTTTTCGATTCCGTAAGAAACTATGTCACGTCTAAGTAATCTAGTACAAACTGTCACGACTCACGATCTATTTATACGCAATTCGTAATTTCCACATAATCGTTAAGAACATATCAAGTACACACGTTTTTAGGTCACTAAAATATTGTACTTTTAAGTCACATTATATTCAACTCATAGTTCACGAATTACATCCAAAGTCATCGGCCTCATAGTCGTAATAAAGTTTCATGGTCTGATACGTTACTACTTTTTTAAAAATTATATTAGATATTTTTTATATTATTACATACATGCTTTATATGCAATTGTTGTTTAAGACGCTGCATGTAGTCCGGACAATTTGGAAAGAGAAAAGTTGAAAGCAAGGCCCAAATCCCTGGATGCACCTCAGACCGAGTGTGCACATACAAACATATGGTCACGTCTATATTCCTTGCGAGGTAGACAGAGCCAACAGTCTCGAATAGACTGAATGGCCACGTTCAGCTATTTGGCTTAATGATAGAATTTAGATTCAAATAGTGACAGGTTGCTAGCCCATCGCCTAAAAAAGAATCACAAGTTTTTAAGCCTATCCCTTAGTCGCCTTTTACGACATCCATGGGAAAGAGATGGAGTGATCCTATTCTTTTTTGTATTGGTGCCGGGAACCACACGGCACCGAGTGTGCAACTAGGCAAAAATAGGGGATACAACACCTCCCTTATGTCTTCGATTTTGAAACTTATGTCTCAAGTCTTCAAACAACTTTAAAACTTACATAGAACCAATTAATATTTTAATACTTTTTTATTCATATTTACAAACTCGACCAACACGATTGTGGAACTTCATCGGCAGTGGGACTAAGAACCACGAGATACAGACTGACCCACAATTATCTTCTTTCAGTGCTGGAATGATGGGCGAAGGGCTGCTGACACTCACGTACGGCAAGCACCACGCCTGCATCTTGAACGAGGTGGGGGCGGCGTGGCGGGGGGCGCGGTACTCCGACCTGGTGCTGGTGTGTGACGACGCGGTGCCCCTGGCTGCGCATCGCATCGTCATGGCTGCAGCGAGCCCTCTCATCAGGTAAATGAACAGCTCAGCTGAATATGGGACCCCACTATCGTCCTTTAGATAGATCTCCTACTCCTTCATGGAAGGATCAATCGCCTGCATCTTGAACGGGATGGGGGGAGGGTAATCCGACCTGGTGCTGGTGTGTGACGACGCGGTGCCCCTGGCTGCGCATCGCATCGTCATGGCTGCAGCGAGCCCTCTCATCAGGTAAATGAACAGCTCAGCAGAATATGGGACCCCCATTGTCGTACTTTATGTCGATGATGATGTTCTACTCCTACATGGAAAGATCAATCGCCTGCATCTTGAACGAGGTGGGGGGAGAGTACTCCGAACAACAGCGAGCCCTCTTATCAGGTAACTTCTTCGCTGTGCTCACCTCAGCAGCCCTTAACCCATTGTAGTACTTTAGAGATATCCTACCCCCCGCGCACCTTAGAATCTATTATCTGCCCAAATCGAAACCCTAAATAGAAAATCTGTTAAACAATGCCATAAAATTTTGGTACCTATTGAAGTAAATTATCTATTCACGACAGTAACCCTACTTGTAAGGATCATGCATCTTCCTTTATCGTGTAAATTATTAAGGAGGTTGTCAGGTCTAATCTTCACAGGATAGAACTACTCTTTCAGAGTTTTTGTTTTAAAGGAATCGGCTAATAGATATTAAATATTTTATTACACAAGTGATTCATTAATTAACAATAACCATTAACTGTTCTGTGCCTTATTTTATGTCTTCTTCGAAACTTTATTTATGAGTTGTTTAATTACGGGCTCAGAGCTCATTCTAAACCATGTAACGTCACTGTGTGAATACATTTTATGTCTAAATCAATTCATTCTGTGATTCCAGGAAAATACTCGATGACACTCCGTCAGTTGAGAACCCCGTCACAATCCACATGTCCGGAATCAGCAGCACCCTTATGCGACATCTTCTTGTCTTCTTGTACAGCGGCCAAGCATACATTGAGGTAAACATTTTGATTCATATTGACTTTAATGTTATTAACTAAAACATCACTTTGGTACCAAAATATTGGAAGAGAAATGAACTAATTTTTATAATTTTAATTTCAGTCTGGTGAAATCGATGATATGCAAGAGCTTTTTGAATTGTTAGAAATTAAATCAGACGTGTGGAAATCAACAAAAGAACGGCAACAAGCAGAGGAACGAAACAGATCTTGTGAACGATTAAAAGCAAAAGTGCTCAAGACGGACATCAACAGCAATGAAAGCAGTAAACATGATGCGCCCTCTGGCTCGTCTCATTCAGAAAGTGAACGAGTTACTCCTAGTGCAGGTTACAGCAAAGATAAAGGCGATTCTGAATCCATGAGCATAAAGAAAGAGAACATGTCCACCAGCAGTAATGACGAGAGAGACGATGAAGAACAGGATTCGGAAAACAAGGAATGTGGCCGGCTGACATCGAGACGGAGAAGTTCACTTAATCCTGTCAATTTGTCAGTCGCAAGAAACTCAGAACATACAGGCAGTGAGCATGACGATTCCCAAGACGTGGATGTAGAAACAGTTGCGGCAAAGGTATAATATCTCATTATTTTTATTTAATTGAAACAAATTACTTTTTAAAAATTGGTACTTGGAGTTTATTTATTTACTTGTTTTTAATAAGCAATAATGAAAAACAATGTTAAACATTTATTTTTTCCTATTTCAGAACATATCCCGGAGAAGATCGACATCATCCAGTCAAGATGACCCACCCCCGGAAACAGGATACAGGAGACAACTACTCAGTGACAGGTTGGGACGAGGTATCGAAAGAGCCAAAAGAAAATCACACTATCTGGAGCCGCCTGAGTTAGATTTACGGACGGTGAAATTAGAAGACTACGCACATTTGAAACCACCCGACGCGGACCTGATGTCACTCGTTCACTCGTCACCCGAGAATATTGTGGTCACACCTCACCGGAAAAGACGACCCGGTTTCCATAACTCACCCTCACAAAATCCTCCATTTGTATCATATCCCCCGAGCTACTTAGAAGAAATAGCACATCTTCGGTATCAACAAGGTAGCGCTGGCGCGGCGGCGGTTGCTGCCAGTGCGAGACTGGGAGTTTTACATCCACTGAGTGCCTCAGCGCCACCTTATTTACCCGAAAGGAGTGCCACGCCTCCAACGGCGACACATGAAGATGCACTTAAATATCGACCGCCGAGTGCTGGGTCGTGGGGTCCATGGCTATGCCAACCCACAATGGGCGGAGATGATCCCCCATCTACGGAACATGATCAAAGTTCCAGCAAACAAACTCCAGTAAGAGAGTATCGTTGCGAATACTGCGGAAAACAATTTGGTATGTCGTGGAATCTCAAGACGCATCTCCGAGTACATACAGGCGAGAAACCTTTTGCTTGTAGACTTTGTGTCGCAATGTTTAAGCAAAAGGCACATTTGTTGAAGCATCTCTGTTCTGTTCATCGAAATGTGATATCTTCCAGCGAAAATGACGGGCGGACCAACACGCCGGGAAGGTTCAATTGTTGCTTCTGCCAACTCACTTTTGAGGCGTTACCAGAACTCATAAGACACTTGTCAGGACCTCACAATAGTTTGCTCCTCAGCAAAAATATACACGAATGACGTCTGCCTCTTTGACGCAGGTCTGTGCGTAATTTCGGACTTTGAAAGTTTTTCTCTCAACATGAGAGTTCAATTGTGATATGTGTTTAAGCGAAGTTAAATATAAGTATTTAGATATAAGACACGAGATATCGCAGAGCGATACTCATAGTGAGGCATTCAGTATAAGTCACTGCGGGTGCAGTTTTTACGACTCATATGAAAAATCACATGTTTGCCGAATGGGTCCAAACTATTATAATTTGTTTAAAAATTATAATCCGGGACCAATACCTTCCAAGATAGTATTTATTTGAAAGATGTATTTCATTAGGGTAAATAATATTTAAAAGCCACCGACACATTAATTCCTTAAGTATAGAAAATAGACAAGTTTGTCAATGAAAAGTTGCGAAAGTCTTGAAGCCTAAAACGAAAACGTCACTTAAACTACCTCCTTATTTAAATCAGTAACTTGATGAAACTTCAGTGGCGTTGCTGAAAGCTGTAGCATTGACTTTTAAGTACTTTATTTAATAAAGTGCGTGGTCATATTTCTAGTCAGGTGTGGAACCAAGTGTCGTATCCATACGTAAATATCACAAATCGAATTAGTAATTATCAAAACAATAAAAGAATCGGTAACAACCCATACCCATCAGTCGGGATGGACAAGACACAAAGACATAAATAATGTAAACTCAGTGGTCTTAATAAATTGGTGTCATTGTAACAAATGTATTATTATTAATGATATGAGATACATGTTATACTTTACAGTATTCTTAACATTTTACTGCCGTTAATAAACAAATAACTATTCATTTTTTCCATATTTATTTTAATTATAAAACGTACTTAACCGTGTATCCACTACTCCAATAAATTTTGACGCCGTCCTTGCTGTTTCTAAATTTGCTTGTTTATCAAAATCACCTGAATCGTGTTTCATTATTGAGTATTTTGACTTGGCATTTCGCAGCTTTTTAAAGACAGTTTCAATCTCAATATTAGGTTTTATCATTTATGTAACTTCTAAAGTATAGAAAATGAATGTGTTCGTTATTATTATTTTTATATTATGCCTTTGAATCCTTTCATTTGTGCCGATTTGCAATGTCGATGAGCACCAAAGATTTGTAAAGCATTGAAAATATTTTGGTGTATACAATTAAGAAATTAAAGGGACCTGAAATGATTATGATTTGTTAAACTTAACGTATGTAGGAACCAATTTATAATCTCAACTCTATAGCACTACATACTAACTTTGATATTTCTATAACCATTTCCATCATTCCACTATATACTGAATGGTGTTTGAATGTCTTTCTATTTTTGGAATAATTTACTACTTTTTAGTGTTAATGAAAATCTTACCAGGCATTACTTTTGAATGACTTAACAATAATTAAGCTTCGTTGCCTTCGAAACTTATTTTCGAATACTTTTTTAATGAACACATTATTGTGGCCAGTTATGATAAAGCTATTTTAGTGAAGGCTGGACGTTCATTTATTTCTAAGCATAACGATTAAATGTGAATACTTTTTTTTAATTCCATTATATTTCTGTGCCTTTTAATAAAACTTGTACTTTTCAATGCAACTATCGTAAGTTTTTGAAACATTTTTATGATGTTATCTATATTTTCCGTAATACTCATTTTTGATACAAAATCGCTGTTCTTCCTTCGGATGTAAATCTTACTACGAGTATACGTATTAATTATATATATTTAAAGATACCAATCGATCAATGCAATCTTGTTAAAGTTTTAATAACTAAAGTTACCAACGGTTGTTCAAAACGTAGCTGTAAACAATGAAATTGTCAAATCGCTTTAAAGTTTTCCTAAATGTTACCTTGAGTTATACCTGATTTTCTTTTGTTGTTTGAAGTCCATTCGACTTCTAATAATTGGGAACAATTTAATGTTAAGGATTGTGATTTCGCGGTATCGTTAGTTTTACTTTATGTGATAATGTTGGTAGTAGGCACATGAGGACGCAGTCTTCCGGGGCGTTTTCCATTTTCTCTTTGTGTAAATAAATTAGATTATAAGTATTTTGCATGACAAATTGAAATGCGACTCAAACACTTTAAATAAGAACGTTTACGTTTAACCTCGAACAAACTAAACCTATTTTGTAATTTTGTACATCATGTCGTTCATCAGATTAGTCAGTAGATCAGTTCATCAGATAATACATAGGCAGAGACTACATCTTTTCACTTTTCACGATTCCTGTATACTTCTATAGCTTCATCCATATTCATAACTCTTGCATACAAGAGTACTTGCATCTGACCTTTTGCAAGAAAGGCGTCGATTTGATCGAGGTACTTTCGTCTAGACCTTCCCTCTCCAACGTTTCCATAAACCCTTCCATTTCATTTCATTCATGATATGACTACATGACCGATCCATCTAAGCTTTCTAACTTCAATTATATCTCTATTTCTATCACAACATTCCCTTTTCACGCTGTTCCTTATCCTGTCACTCAATCTTACACCGATCATACTCCTAAGCGCTCTCATTTCCACCGCGTTTATTCTGCTTTTGTAGGTTCCTCTGCCACACCCAACTTTCCCTCCCATATATTGTTCATCAGAATAAAACAAAATAAAACTGTGAAAATCTTTTCAATCACAATCATCATATTTAAAGAAAAATGTCATTAGACTCAAAAATATATTGTGGCAAAATTGTGTACAAATCTTTTTTGGAAACCATAATTTAGTTTTTTCGCCAAACAAAGACACAATCTTTATCAATTTGATGACAATTTGTGTACCTATAGCAATTGAAAATGAGCTTTTCGTAATACTGTTTCAATTTTATATTTGAAAAATCATGACCTTGTTAAGAGTTAATGTAAATAAAAAATAAGTACGTAGCTTGTAAGTTTAATGAAGAAATCTTAACTTAATCTTGTTGACCTTGAATATTTTTCTCTGTTAATGTAAATTAAATTTATTTTGTAAGTTTTCACATAGTGTACAATTTTTTTTTGTAGATAGACCATTAACATTCTGTAAAAATGTGTTCTTACCTAGTAAATTAAATAATGAGAATATTTTAGTTACACACAACATGTTGTTTATTTCATTCGCACACTTAATTTTTCCAATAATGCTGTTACGACCACGGATATTAGTATAATAAGGCCCACCTTAATTTATAGATCTTCTTCGGTCCCAACAATATTCTAAATCAAATTAACGATGACAGTCAGGCCTTGTCATATTCCAGGCAATAATGGTTTTATAAAAGCATATTATAAAAGCAAAGCAGATTTACATCGCCATTTCTAATTAACATCAAATATAACGCTCTCCAATACACATGGTTTTTCTATGAACGGTTTCAGTTTTTTTTTTAATTTGCAACCTATATTAATTAATTCTTAATAAAAACTATTCTCTTGAACTGCGATGATACTTTTTCTTCATATGAGAATGTACATGACATAATAGGCATCTTACGACTTAGAAGCAAGGTGACTTTGACAAAGGCTAGGCATATTATTCATCTAATGCTGCTTTTATCATGATCTAACATGGGTGACACTGCAAAGTTAGGGAAGATTGGACGGGAGAGATCTTCGTGTAAAAACTTGACTTACTCAATCCAGAATCGTAATCAAAAGGCACACACTGGGCTCCTCTCTTGAGAAGAAGAGGATTTAATCAACGTTTTTATTAAAATTTTAATATTTTCTAATGTGATATGTACACGTGCACACCCGTATGTGAAGATAACACACTAGAAAATTCATTCTTAATTCTTTTATATTTTTCCAAATGCGGTTTTTTCTCCATACAATATAACAAGAGGAAATAAGTAACTTTTATTACACGGAGTGACAGTCGCTTGACTTTCTTAATATTGCGAACTGGGAGCTTAACAAGACTTGGATTATGATTATACATCCAATCGCTAGAGTAGGCCTCGTGGTATGAACATCAGATAGCATTCAAATAAAAATACATTATCGGAAATTTAAGTTGGGACGCGTTGTAAGTGTGAATGTTGTGTCAGCGATTTTGTATGAGAGCGACGAATGAATGGCGTGTGGTCAGTTACTGAGCACTGGTCCTCACGCGTATACGTAGTGTAGTTATTAGAAAAGTAATTCATTTAATAAAAGTAAAACTTAATTATATTAAACAATTTATTATTGAAGATCAGTGGCGGTGCTCCCAGTAGACTAGGACCCTCACACTATTACAAAATAGGCACTCAATGATATTTTAAATTATTATATTATCATTGGTACAGTCGGCTGCAGGAAAGTCTGACCCCCTAAGCTTTTGATTTGTATCACCAACGTAACATGGAAGCAGATGAATTCGAGCGTGGATACCTCAACTACTTCTCCGCCGACACTCAAAATATCTTCTTTTATATACACACATACATTAGTTTCGTCTACCTTTTGCGAAAGACAACGATCTCGAAAAATCTAAAAGGCCACATTTAGCCAGATGATTTAACCATGGAATCGCGATTTAAATAGTGATGATTTAAGTAGGTTGCTAGCCCATCACATAGGAGAAAAATAAATATTCACGGGACACATTACATAGATTGAGTTAGCCTCGAAGTAAGTTTGACTTGTGTCACGAGACTAACCCAACAATACTATAATTCATAATAAATACTTATATATGTAGATGTACATCCAAGACCCAGGGCAATCAGAGAAAGTTAGTTTCTCATCATACCCTAGCCGGGATTCGAACCCGTGATCTCCTATGTCACAGACAAGCGCACTACCGCTGTGCCACAGAGGCTGTTAAGAATGGAGTCACAAGTTTTTAAGTACCTTTTACATAAACAAAATTATGTTCGCTATTTATGCACTCTTTATAACATTAGCGTAGATAATAATATTTCAGGATTTCCCCACAAATCGCATTACGCGGCGTGACGCTCCACCACCCCAGAAACCCTATTGCATTCACTCGCTCATCGACTGGTAAGTGCTCCACTTGTACGTAACCCATTTCGTAACTAGAAGATTCTCACTGTGTTTCTTGCCTTTAATTTATCGTCCTATAAGACCTTATTGCGTTTAAATTTTGCTAAAGTATTTTCTATGACTCCTATAGCGACTAAATTGAATAGGAATACTAACGCAGCGCCCTTGTATAAAAGCCTATTGAATCTATATTGTAAGATGATTTTGTCTTTAAAATGTCTATCACCACACACGAGGACCGTTTCAGAGACGAAGCCCAATAGAAATCCCTACTCTTGACATACCTACCTATACTAAGGGTTTATCCACACATGTAAGAGCCGTTTCAAAAACGTAGCCGTTACGTGGTTCATGCGTAGCCTAAAATAAAATATATCGTTACTTACAAACTAACAATATAAGGATTAGACTTTAGTTGCTTACATTATTTATGGAGTCGATAACACACGCCTATGCCCGTGCCGTCAACAGAACATATATTTCAATCCTAGAAAATTACATACATTTTCTGTAAATCTATGCTCGGGACGAGCCACGTACCAGAAACGGCCCTTACATGTGTGGATAAACCTTTAGTAAGTATATACCTATATTTAGATAGGTATGTCAAGAATAGGGTTTTCTGTTGGGCATGCTTACATCATACTTTTTTGTTTCTGTTACAAGGTTCAAGGCTTATTCGAGTCATGTGCACTTAAACACAGAATATTTTGCAAACACTCCAAAATCATAGGATACGAACAACAAATTTTGTTCTCGTATCATCAATGAAACATCATCCCCGCTACGTATCTCTAAACATCATATCCGATATCTTTTCTTGTTAAAGGTATCTTAATTTATTTTTCACTTTTTCTCTGTATTCGGTAATAAGATGAATTTCTGAAAGACTGTGCCCATTCTCTAAAGATTTATAACAAGAAATCATGAATATGTTTGCTATTTCACTCCAAATCCGCGATACGCAATTTTATGTTTGTGACAGAATAATGTCAAACTAAGTTCAGTCACATTAATTTGAACAATTCTAAGGATCTTCTATTTACAATAAGTACTTACATTACGTTCTCATACTTTAAACAAATTAAAGATGTTTGTGCAGAGCTGCCATACACCATAATATTTATTTAGAACTTATGGTAAGAACGCTCGCCCATAATTAGATAGCAAGCAAAATGAATTACAAAAACGAGCTAGACGGCAATTGCGGACAGGTCTGGCAAAAATAGAAAATGGTGGCTCTGAAACCGGTAGGAGCCAGGGCAGATGGCCACATCTTTTTGCTTCAACAACGCTGGGAACATTCTTGCTGTAGTCTTTTATCATTACCAACTTAAATAATTGCGATTGGTAAGGTTTTCGTGCGAAAACATAGGTGTACATAGGTATCACGTCTGATCGGGTCGATGGACGTCGACGGAGTGACCAATTCTACTATGAATTGGCGAAAAAGCCAGATTGTGGTAAAGAATGGCGTCTCTCTCACTTTGCGTAATCCCAATTGCAGCTCACGAACAACATTTCTAACTATGAGTGGCAAATAACTGAAATTTAATTGCTTAATCCCAAAAACCAACAGTTCGCGACTTCAATACCTACCAAATAATTTTCGAATAAGGGTTATTATCTATTTCTTTTAACAAAATTCAAACAAAATTGGTAAAATCTGATTATGCCTGGATGGCTGCAGAGCCTTGAACATCGCGTGTGTCTTTCACAGGCTTCACTTAGCAGAATATGCCAACGATTGCAAAATCTGATTCCCCGTCATATTATATATACTATTCCATACATGTGTTGTTATCTTTACCCAACCCATCTTTCAATTTACTAAATCTATTATTATGGAAAATTCGAAATTTCCTCACCGTCTTTGTTTCGGGGACATCAAGGAAAAAGTAAATAGGCAGTATTCGTAATAGCATGCACTCCATCTAACCGCTTGAAGTCAAACATACTCAAAATTTTAATAAAAATTCATAAGATCATACCTATTTTGCAAATTCCTTACATTTGCCAAGTCATGAATCCAAATCTTTGGTTTTAATTAAAATTATCTTCCTTGGATGTTACAGTAAATTTTATTGTGATTAACTTTGGAATCTAATAATAAAATTGGATAAAATCCTTTTACGCTCTGTATACCTAGTACAGGAAAATAACAGCTATCTTGCTATGAGTTATGGAAAATCTTGTAAAAACTTTCCCTTTTAGATGCTTCCAGTTATTTAAATACACATTACATACTTTCCGAATAATTTACTTACACATATGTTAAGGCATGAAAAACATACGAATACCTACCTATTTGATAACTTTAATGACATGTCTCTGAAAATTGCAATAGAACCTGTACTTTAATTTTTATTTTTATTTTCTCTTTGCTCATTAATAAATACCAATTTCTTTTAATTAATTTGAAAACTTAAATTTTTTGCGTTCCCACAACATTCTGGTTTTCAATTACCGATCGGCATGTGGATAAAGCTATTGAGTTTCCAGGCGCAAGGCACCATAAAAAAGTTGCATCCCGACTATTTTCGATACAAAAGCAAACAAAGAAACTTACAGCGAGTCCTAACAAGGAGTGCAACGTTGTGCGATAAATCAGCCTATGGTTGCTAGATAAGGAGTTCTATTAGACATCTTGAAGATCGGGACCGGTTCGCGAAACGAGGGTTTAAAAGCAAGAGTCGGGACTCTTAGGAGCATTCCCGTGTCGACAGCACCCTAGCACAGACGAGCAACATGTGGCCACTCCTGGTGTTAGCTCTCGTGGCGACGGCTTCGGCCCAAATCCCATCTCTGGGGTGGTGTCCTGACTATCAGGTAAGTTTTCTTTTATATTTTATTTATTTTATTTATGTTGATGATTTTGTGATGTGAAGATCAGTCTTCTTCGGCGAAGACCAAAATCTTCGCTAAATGGAATCTTGGCCCTCCGCGTTTCGCAGCTTTATTTGACCTGACCAGTAAAAGAGGGTGTCTTGTGTTTATGGTCATCAATTTTAGCTATCTCAGTTCTGTATCATAAAGTAATTAGAAAATTTGCTTTTAAATTACAAAAGATTTTGGTTCAAACTTAAATCAGGGTATGATAAAAAGCGAACTTTTCTATGTTGCTGACATATCCTGGATTTTTCTTAAATTTTAACACTTCATCCGATTCAGTCATCATCATCCTCTTTATGTATCTGCGGTCTAACTGGAGTTAATCCCTCTATGATCAATATCCATTATTATTTGTCCTAATACTTACCTACCTATTATTATAGCTTGAGATGTTAGACAGAATATCTTTACACCACCAAATAAACAAAGCAAACAAAAATAATTTTTATTACTTCCTTTGTTATTTTTAAGTCTATAATGGAGTATTAGTTAGATGTATTCTTACTTCGGCACTAAAAAAACCATTCTTACATTTGAATATTCACCTGTTATAAGGCTTATATAATTGCGTATCACTGACCACAGCCAAGCCAGTTGCGAAATGGTCATCAACCGGACGCTATAGCTATTTGTGGACTTCCATTTTTATATGCCTTGATAGTTCAATAATGTAAGGATGAAATTGTGCAACTGTTTTTTGTAATAGTTTAACCCATCCGCCTAACAAAATAGAAGCTTATGTCCAGCATTATGAAAGTTCGGGGAAGACGCAAAAACAATACCAAAATTTAACAGAAAACCAAAAATCTGTGCCCAAAGGTTATTGGTTTGTTGTGGCACGTACCAAAACAAAAAATTCAAAAAAGCAAATAAATAAATTAAAATTTCAATTTCCCGTAAATTTCAAAATCCAATCAATCACACGATAACAATAACCTTGAACCCTGGGTACCCGTTACTTATATAACCAACACTGACCACAGCCAAGGGACCGGTCGCGAAACGGTCAATGACGCTAACATCACGGCTTTCGTTTTCGATCGCCGTGTGTGTTGTCATTATTATAAAGCTAAGTTCGACAGTGATATTATTTAGCTCTAAAATGTAGACGGTTAAACGAAGACTAGTAAAACCGATAACATAATACGCTGCTTCAGAGAATGTTTTTTTAGTAACTAGATTATTTACGATACCTTTTGTGATGAGTTTTGTGACTTTTGTGTGAGAGAGATAAATTAACTTTTTATCATCTACATATTCTTAATATACATATATCATTCCGTACGTATTGGATTAATATCCATATTTTTATTGAGAACAATTAACACCTGGTCTTCGCCCACAAAGGAATCATACCTTAGATAACTATCATAGACTTCAACTGTATCTGATAAATATTTGAAGTTCTCATCGTACTTATAAACATTTCTAACCGATTTATCTCTTTGTAGCCTATGGCCAACTTCAACATGAAGAACTTCCTCGGCACGTGGTACGAAGCCGAGAGGTATTTCACGGTCAGCGAACTCGCCAGCCGGTGCATCACCAGCAATTACATCAGCACTCCCGAAGGAAGGATCCTCGTGTCCAATGAAATCACTAACTATTTGTAAGTTAAGAAATTGGATGAAAGTAAAAGTGTTTGGAAGGAAAGGGTAGACTTTTTAATGAGCAGTAGATATATCAAGCTCGCATAAATATTAAGAATGTCAATATCGAAAGTTAAACTCTGAATCTTCTTGCAATGTGAAGTCCTCTATAGAATACTAACGTAGTCGTGGACGTAACTATTCAACAATTTTTTTTATCTTAGCAAAGACATTTTAATTTAGATACTATATACACTTATTGTATTGCAGTTAAGTGAGTAGGTTGCACTGTCAATTTCGTAAATATAAATCTTCTTATTCTCAGAACGGGTGTGAAGCGTGTGATGGAAGGTCACCTGCAGATGATTGGCCGAGAGGGCGAAGGTCGCATGCTGGTAAAATACTCCTCTCTGCCTATCCCCTACGACTTGGAGTTCAGCGTCTTGGACACCGATTACGACAACTATGCGGTCATGTGGTCATGCAGCGGACTCGGCCCCGTACATACCCGTAAGATTTTGATTTGACTCTTTTGACTTTCTCTCACAAACATCTTTTTGCTGAAGACGTAGGCATGCAGAGTGCAACTTTCCACTTGCTCATTTCTATGAAAGCAGATAATGAAATCCCTTATGTTTGTTTACCGATTCATTTATAAGTTCAAGTTAAATTGTTTACAGAAGCCTTTTAACAAAACAGGTTCTAACCGACTATAACATTAAAAACATTTTGAAGGATCATATGTTGTAGATGTTTGAAAACCCGAACTTATTTAAAAAAAAATAACAACAGCGGTCCTCACATCCAAATATTTTTCCAGTTTAAACATTTTGTTAGAAAAGAAAGTTGACGATCTCCTATAATTACAGAGAGTGCCTGGCTGCTCACCCGTGAGAGACTTGCGCCGTCCAACGTGATGCAAATGGCGTACGCTATTCTGGATAAGTACAAGATTTCCCGCGCCTTCTTCGTGAAGACCAGCCAGGCCGACTGCACCATCTTACCTGATCCAGCAGCCCTCCCTGAAGACGCGAAGAGTGTTGTTGGAAGCGTTGTTAATCCAATAGCTGATAGGATTCTTAATCAAGCAGGCGTTGAGGTTTGATTATATTAATATTTCGTTCATTTTTCTTCAAACAACATAATTCTTCGCCTTTAAATACGTCATGGAAAATTTTCTTTTCACTCGTGCCCTTAATTTTTAACACGATACTAATAAAATCAATTAAAAATAAGGTTAGAACCCACTTAATGTATATGTAAAGAAAATACTTATTCGGTAATATTTATTTATAAAAATTTCAAATTGGCTTCGTATAATTTTTTATGTTTTTTATTCATTTTGTAGACAAATTTTTGCACAATTTCAATTTACAGAAAATATCTGAAGTCGTTCCTGAACAAGGGAAAGTGCCCGTCGAGAAAGCAGTTCCAGTCGATCCGAAAAACGTAGAACCCAAATCCAAGGTCATGGCAAAAGAGCCCCTAGCTGAAGAGGAGAAGAAAGAAGAGAAAAAGGAAGACGCGAAGGAGAAAGAGCCAGAGAAGATTGAAATGCCTGAAACGCCAGAGAAATTAAAAGAATCGGAGCCAGAGAAGCCGACTCTATCCTGATTCCCTAGGGTTAATCGTATATGCGTAGATTTGTATAGGTGATGCTGTGTGCACGATAGGGCTATTCAACCAAATAAGTTCACACATCGAGTCGAATTTTGATACTAATATGTCTTATGACGTATTGTATCTTTTAGATGTAGCACGATAGTCACTACAATTGTTAAAAAGGGAAGTCAACTTGGAAATAAATTAAAAAGTAAATAAATTTTATTTGTTTCATTAAAAAAACCGTTTCATCTGTAGGTACTCTTTCATATGAACTAAACCTGAAAACAATTCACTGCGAAGGAGCCTTTACATCAAGGAATGGAGGTCATATCTTTTGAACCAATGAGTTCTTATATTACCTACTACTAGAAAAATCTATATTAAGTACTTACGTTGATATAGGAAAAAATCATAGGAAATACCTTAACTGGATGAATTTAAGGAAAAATGTGCAAATATACCTAGTACATTTCTTTAGATGCTGAAATAAAAGTAAACAATCTTCTAAATTAATTTATAACCATGAGAATACATTCAGTCAGAAAAGTATCGGGAATGGATTATTTATTTATGGTTCCAAATTCAAATTTTTGTTTTTTTTGTTGTTGTTAGATTGGCACAACTGTTTTCCATTTTGGCGCGGAGTTTGAGTTGCATCTGTTGTTTACATTAAATACAGTGCTATTTTTAGTTATATCATAACTAGTGTGTATTGCTAATTTCATAATGGATAAAAACATCGAACAAAGAGTTTGTCTTAAATTTTGCATTGCCAATGGAATATCGTGTTCGGAGTCACTGAAAATGTTACAGAAGGCTTACGGTGAATCGACTTTATCAAAAACTCGTGCTTATGAGTGGTACAAAGCGTTCAAAAGCGGTCGAGATGTGATGGAAGATTTGCCTCGCTCTGGTAGGCCATCAACGTCTGCAACTGAAGTTAACATCGCAAAAGTGAAGGAAATAGTGACTGAAAATCCTCATTCAACTTTGAGAGAGATAGCCACCGAACTTTCTGTATCTCACGAGTCGATCCGTACCATTTTAACTAATAATTTGGGTATGAAACATGTTGCCGCTCGGCTAGTCCCAAAAGACCTGAATTTTTTTCAAAAACTCAATCGCATGAGAGTCGCTGAGGACATGCTAGAACGAGTCAATTCCGACCCAACATTCATGAAACGCATTGTTACTGGTGACGAGACGTGGGTTTACGAGTTTGACATGCAAACTAGTCAACAAGCTTCGGAGTGGCGCCTTCCAACTGAACCGAAACCGAAAAAACCACGCCAAAGTCGTTCAAAAGTCAAAGTCATGTTGACTGTTTTCTTTGACTATCGCGGTGTTGTGCACTCGGAATTCTTGCCGGAAGGTCAAACGGTAAATAAGGAATATTATTTGAGTGTTATGCGGCGTTTAAGAGAGCAAATCCGACGAAAAAGGCCAGATTTGTGGAAAGAAAATTCTTGGATTTTGCACCATGATAATGCACCTTCGCACAAGGCCATCATTGTGAACGAATTTTTAACCAAACACTCAACAAATACCATCGAGCAACCACCATATTCACCAGATATGGCTCCAGCCGACTTTTTTCTTTTTCCTAAACTCAAATTACCACTTCGTGGCACCCGTTTTCAATCGGTAGAAGACATAAAAGAGAATTCGCGGCGAGAACTGACCTCAATTCCGGAAACAGCGTTTAAAAAATGTTTTGATGATTGGATTATTCGTTGGCGTAAGTGTATCGTTTCTAAAGGAGCATATTTTGAAGGTGATAAAATAAATTTGGATGAATAACAAACAGTTTGTGTATTATTGATCTTTTCCTGCTACTTTCTTGACAGAGTAGTAAAAGCAAAATAAGTAAACACACACTTTTGCTATTAAACAATCTTTATTTTACAATTTTTATCAAGATTAGATTTATTTCAGTAGACCTATTTAAAGAAATGGACTATAAGCATACTTACTACAATCGCGTAAAGTTTGTAATAGGTAGATATTATGATTAAAATGAATGCAACCCAAAAAAATTAGCACCACAGCAAATTTGTAGTTTTTAAAAAAATAACACACATTTTAAAACCCACACGAACGTAATCGACTAACTACAACAGCACAAGTTTACTTGTTTGTAAGTGACTTGTTAAGTGCAAAATGGCAAAAGAGATGGGTCTGGCCAAAAAAATTAGCACCACAGCAAATTTGTAGTTTTTAAAAAAATAACACACATTTTAAAACCCAAACGAACGTAATCGACTAACTACAACAGCACAAGTATACTTGTTTGTAAGTGACTTGTTAAGTGCAAAATGGCAAAAGAGATGGGTCTGGCCAAAAAAATTAGCACCACAGCAAATTTGTAGTTTTTAAAAAAATAACACACATTTTAAAACCCAAACGAACGTAATCGACTAACTACAACAGCACAAGTATACTTGTTTGTAAGTGACTTGTTAAGTGCAAAATGGCAAAAGAGATGGGTCTGGTTGTATTGGTCGGGCTGTTACTAAGCACCCACTCCCGGCCGCTATCCCACTACTGCCCGATACGGGGACTTTTGGCTGCTGGGTCTCCCCCCTGGCCCGGTTCGCCCCTCCTTAGTTAACCTGCTCCCCTCAGACTCCTCCGAGGGGACCATATTAATACCAGGCTTAGTGTGGACGTCCAGTCAACATGGGCCACTCAGCACCAGGACTCCCGACCTCAAACCATCCTCCAGCTCCGACCTCCGAGTAGCCGGATTACAGGAGACGCCACGCTCCCAGTCGAAGTGATTGGCGAAATGAACTATCGCTTGACACAAAGAAGCATGCATTCAAATTCAGTCACGATATTTGAAGGTATAAAAATTCCAAATATTATTTTTTACTCTAACACGCAACAGTCCGAATAAAGAACTGAAAGTTTTTCATACGTCCAAATCAATATAAAGCTAAAATATTCGTATAAAAATAAAATAATTTTACTAACGGACGCGCCCTCTACCGGCGCTGCTATGAACTACTGTTACCCCACATTGCAAACGACGCATGCCGTTGCTTAATCTTTTGTACTTATTATGCGTAGCAACGCTGAGAGGGCATTGGACATATTTCTTTCATTTGTAAGTACAAAGTGGTTTTATTTAATTCGTTTTCAATTTTTTTCTTAAGTTATAATGTTTGTAGTTAATAATAAAATTTATAAGCAAAATGGCAAACACTTTTACTCATAGTTCATCCTTGCAATAATCTTTTCTCGCACTATAAAAAATAATGTTATTAAAACGTTTCTAATTGACAAACTACATAAGAAAATATAATTTTTCGAATTTATATAATTTAGTCGTAACCTTAATTTAGTCTTCATTTTAACAAAGCCTGTAGCGAATCGGGTGCCTTCCTATTATTACTTTTTAAATGTAGGTATGACGAAACCATCAGGAGCAATATATTATTTACGCAAAATTTACTATATGAAATTCAAATTATTTATATTAAAAATTTCGTAAATAATAAATTTTCGTATTTCGTAAATAATAACCGTACCTAATTTAAATTAATAAAACAGAAGGTTGTGATCTTCAAATAAAATTATGCATACATACATACATATGGTCACGTCTATCTCCCTTGCGGGGTAGACAGAGCCAACAGTCTTGAAAAACAATAAAATTATGACATAAATAAAATAAAGTAGTAACCATATATACACACATATAGCCACGTCTATATCTCTTGTGGGGTATACAGAGCCAACAGTCTTAAAACATTGAAAGGCCACGTTTAGCTGTATTTTTAACCATCAAACAGTTGCCTTAGAAGTATTTTCGCTAACTTCAATACCTTAGTAACTTTTCAGTTCATGATCCTGTTCGGTACCAGACAACGGTACTTCTAGAATTACTTGATCTCGTCTTCGAAGCCTTACGTGTCAAAGTATTGGGTGAGATCAGCCGTTTGTTATGGTCAGTCAGTGAGACCGGCGCAGGCGACGCAGTCGCTACAAGACTGGTTTGCCGTTAGTGACAATTAGTGTTAAAGGTAAGATATTAATTGATTTAAAGAGTTACTTAGTTATCACAAATATTACCCCTTTGGCTCTAATCGCCACTGATTAAGTCGATGTAATCATAAAGCCTCCAGCTGAACGTTCGAAGTTTCAGTCTTTTCGAGACTTTTGGCTCAGTCTACCCCGCAAGGGTTAAAGTGATAATTATAATTAGTGATAATTATATAAACGCTTTAATTCTTGGCACCATCGGCTCTGTCTGCGTCGTAAAGAAAAAAGACAAGGAGTGTGTGTTTGTGTTGTTTTATACTGACAAGAAAATATAATTTAAATAATCTCTGACATTACCGAACGTTAGGAAAATAAGTTTAAATGTACCTATAGTATTTTTATTAAAAGAGATTACCAGTTAATTATATGAATAAACAATACGATTCTAATAAAAGAATATGATTATTGATTATTTTTGGTTACTGAATGCCATTAAAGCGAAATAGGAAGAACAACTGGTCATACAGCCTTGACGTATGCTAACATACTCGTGAAAAATATATAACCGAACATTAAATTTGAACTGACCTTGGATATTTGATGTAAATCATTTTTATAATACATGGTAGGTATACTAATGTATATATGACACGTCGTTCACATGCAAAAATATGTCAGTAATATTTCCCGAGTATGGAGTACGAATGGTCAATGTACAGTCAATAGCATATAAACCTAGCCAAGTTCACTGCGAATTTGCCTCTATTACCGGATCATCCGGAGTTGAAATGCGATTGACTGTACAATGTATGTAAGTTTATACATAGGTATGTATATTTTCGTAATTCAGAGATTACACTAATGGTTTTATTTTAATGGTTGGTTCCAAATTTTAATGGTTAAATCCTGGGAACACTTTACCCTGTTTCCGATTAAGTACATACGAGTATATCCCATACCCCATCAGGCCAGATTAATAATATTTTTTATCAACGCCAGTTGTATTGACCCAATCTTTAAAAACTAGATGTTCACTCTTTGTATTATTTGTATTGTTTACCACATCATCAGTGAGTGATTAAACCTGATGATTGATTGATCTTTCACATCCCGACGCCTGAGTTTCCAGATCAATCAATCTGGATTAATCAACCTCACATCTTGCCGTGTGGTTTCCGGCATGGGTGTCGTAAAAGACGACTAATGGAAGGGCGGCTAAGAATCTTGGTATATCTCTTATAGGCGACGGGCTAGCAACCTCTCACTATACATATGAATCTCAATTCAATCATAAAGTCATACAGCTGAACCTGGCCTTCAGTCTTTTCAATACTTTTGGCTCTGTTGACCCCGCAAACGTTACTTACCAAATCGTAAAAAAAATACCAAATAAATTAGGTGTCTCGCGGTTTTGGTCCAAGGAAGACCTAGATCTCACAAAATACCTTATTTACTATGACGTTAATATAATTACATTTAATGCAATCAGCCGGAGATAAACTGTATGATTGTTATGCTTACCTTGTGCATTTAATAATGCATTCAGCTGTGTTATTATTGAAACGTCGCAGTTAGATCGCATAGATTATTTTATTAATTTTCTTTTCTCAAGGTGTAAGAACCAAGGTGACAAAGAAGTCATCTGTGGTTTGCAGATATCAATGACAGGGCTGTGTTTGATGTTATAATGTATGTACTCAGTTTAATTGTATTTCAGTTAAATGAAGATGATAGTGTATAGCGCAATACACAACATCTAAAGACGAGCTTACATATACAATACCAAAAAAGCGAAAATCACTCACTCATGAACTCACTCATCACGATATCTCGAAAACTACTACGCCGATAAAGAAGAAATATAGCGGAAGGTATATTGTGACTAGAGGACGCCCGATATCTCGAGAACTAAGTTCTAGGATGAACACGATATTCCCGCGAGAACGGGATTTTTTGGTTTACGCGGGTGCAGCCATGGCACCAATACAAAAAAGAATAGGACCCCTCCATCTGTTTCCCATGGATGTCGTAAAAGGTGACTAAGGGATAGGCTTACAAACTTTTTTAGGCGATGGGCTGGCAACCTATTTGGACCTCAATACTATTAACAAGCCAAATAGCTGAACGTGGCCGATCAGTCTTTTCAAGACTGTTGGCTCTGTCTACCTCACAAGGGATATAGATAGGTAGACGTGACCATATGTAGGTATGTATGTATGTTCTCATTTTTCTCCCCATTTTGACCGTTCCTTGTATAATCAGTTTTGTACCAACTGAGTCACATATTTTATTATCATTCCCCGAATGGTAACAAAATATGGGAATAAAAAAATGGTAATGGTACTTCATGCACATATTTCATTAGTCAATAGAACAGATAACTTGGAATTCTTCATCTGGTAAGCTAGCAATATGTCACTAAGCCATACAAGCTGTACGTGGTTATTGAGGCTTTTGAAGACTCTTTTAAGGATCTGTTTACCTTGTCTAGGTTAAAAACGTGATATATGTATATTTACTTGAAAGAGTACCTAACAGAGAAAGGACTTGAACGATTTCTCTGTAACATTGGCAGTGACCGGCCGCCGCCGTGTCAGTGAACTCATTGCAAAGCATGCGCAGGTTGCTCGGTGCAGTAAAATGTAATACAACTCGGCTATGACCACTGATATTTAATTAAAATTTATTTAGAAACATGTTTTGGCATACTAACTTACGTAAGTATACATACATCTAATCACGTCTGTATCCTTTGCGGGGTAGACCGAGCCAACAGCCTTGAAAAGGCCACGCTGTTTGGCTTAATGATAGAATTGAGATTCAAATAGTGACAGGTTGCTAGCCCATCGCCTTAAATAAGAATCCCAAGTTTATAAGCCTATCCCTTAGTCGCCTTTTACGACATCCATGGGAACGAGATGGATTGGTGCTATTTTATTTTTTATTTGGCATACTTCAAAACAAATAAATCAGCCACTACCATAGGGTAAAGGATAGCCTTAGTATCAAAAATAATAATAATTATGCGAAAAAAAAATATATTCCGGTTATAGTCTCAGTTATAGGCTTCACAACTTACAAAAATAATAAATTCAATGATAAAACCTCTTTTTACAAATGAAGTGACTTACCTAAAATAACCATGTCAACAAATTAACGATGACTTAATCCAACATAGGGCCCGATAAAGCGAATAAGCTTTGAAGAACCACTACGAATTCAATCTATATTACTTTAAAACCATATGATATGTTAAATGTATTTTACATATCATATGGTTGTATAAAGTCAGATAGGTATTATCTAAGTAAGAATATGCGCTAGCCCTTCGCATAGAAATTCAATAGACGCCGTTAGACTTTACCGTAGCCCGGACCTAGCCTACTGGCGACCTGACCTAGATTTACTTAGGCCCAATACTCACGTAGGTATGAATACTAATGGGATCATCACTATCCACTTTCAAACTTATTTACTCGTGATTTTATGAAGTATTGTACGAAAGAATTATCTTTAGGTATACAGGTTCATTCATTTTGCATTGTTCTAGTATCTTTATCATATTGGGGACATTTAGGTAAAAGGTCCGGTCAAGACTCAAAACTAACCCTAAATGATAAGCTTACATGAACAGATTGATGAATGTAAATGAAGAAAAAGATGTTCGTAAGGATCAGCTTTGCTTTGTCTGTCAATAAGTGATATGTTTTACTGATTTTAATTAAGTTAATTGCATTATACTCCTATGCTTAATTTGAATAGAAAAGGGCAAAAACCCAGATTGTGTTGCACAGAATAATTATAATGACTCATTACATAGTTCAGGGCTGAGAGATCATTAAAAGGGAACAACGACTTCAAATTAGATTGTTCTGCGATGCGGTACTTTGTTTGCGTAAATCTTTACAAAATTTGAGATAGACTTTTGTAGTTAACACTTATTTCTGGTCTAAGACTTTTACTTATGGAGTAAAAGTCCTAGACTAATAAAAGGCCGCAAAGAAAAGTATAAAAAGGTTCCATCTTCGATAAGTCTACTAAAGTGGTGTACTTTTTAATTTTTTGCCGGCCTCTGTACCGCAGCGGTAGTACGCTTGTCTGTGACACCGGAGGTCCCGGGTTCGAATCCCGGCCAGGACAGGATGAGAAAAGAACTCTTTCTGATCTGTCTTGGATGTTTATCCATTTAAGTATTTATTATAAACTATAGTATCGTTGAGTTAGTATCCGTAACACAAGCCTCGAACTTACTTCGAGGCTAACTCAATCTGTGTAATTTGTCCCGTGTATGTATATGTGTATGTATGTACTTTTTAAATGGTATTGTCATCTGTGTATGGATTTATAACGACGAAAAATATTCATTGACTTGAATAAAGGTCCTGTGTCTCCTAGCTGGAGTGTTCGGTCTTGAGCTTCTCGCTTTATTTCGCTCCAGGTCCTGCCTGCCTGCTTCCCTCCTCCGCAATGATAGACCTCCGCCAGTTCTTCTCGGGACGGCCACACATACGCTTTCCATGAAGAATAACTACAAATAATCATTTCTATACTAAAATTGAGTTTCTTTCGATTTCAGATGTCAGTTCTCCGTGCGATAGCAGTATTCCTATGTGGTTTCTTCTCCCTCAGGATGTGCAGGGCGCAGATCGCGTTTCCTGGCCCGTGCCCAGACGTCCAGGCGATGACGAATTTTGATCCAAATCGAGTAAGAACTTAACTCTTTTATCATTATCATCATAGCGTTTGTCCCCATGGGGCCTGAGGACCGGCTATGTCGCGTTCCAGCGCGACGCCGTTTTTATCGCGCGTAAAACTATCGCTGTTTCGCTTTTTATTATGACGTGAAACGGGACACCGCTACAAGGGCAGAAGTGGGTAAGTGGGTGTATATGTATTATATATATATATTATATATTCTACGTGTATTTTATTAAGTTTAAACATTTATTTATCTTGCTCTGCGCCAACGCCAATCTCCTGTTTGGTTTCCTTCCACCCAGAGTTGACTGGAAGAGATTGCATTAGCGATATGTCCGCCTTTGTACTATCATCTCGCTTTGTGCTGTTTTGTATGTTTTACTCTTATGGTGCAATAAAGAGTTTTATCTATCTTGCTATCTAAATGAAGTTTTTACACGAAGCCACTTCTGTCTGAACTTCACAACGTTGCAGGGGAATCTTAGCCAGTTTGCATTAAAGTAACACTGGTACACATCCAGACGCTAGAATGTGCAACATTTCTCACGTTTCTCTGACTAAAAAATCTTTTACTTCTGGGCCTACTTAATACGTTCTGCTTTTATTTGTATGAAAGTATGGATATTAGGTAGTTATTTTTACCTAGG
The DNA here is from genome assembly GCF_032362555.1 of Amyelois transitella. Classification (NCBI taxonomy): domain Eukaryota; kingdom Metazoa; phylum Arthropoda; class Insecta; order Lepidoptera; family Pyralidae; genus Amyelois; species Amyelois transitella. The sequence continues at coordinate 2,795,109 of NC_083506.1, read as the reverse complement.
AGCACAGTTCAAGTCTGTAATACTTTTATATTGATTTATCACAGATATATGTTTATTTATTTATTCTTTATTGAAACTATTAAAAATATTATGTTATATTGTTTATTTTATTTTTTCAGTACGTAGGAAAGTGGTATGAATATTCAAAATACTTCTTCATCTTCGAATTTGGTGGAAAGTGCGTAACGGCTGAGTACGACGCAAAGGAGAACGGAGTTATTGGAGTCACCAATAAACAGTTGAGCAGCCTGTGAGTTCAAATATGCAAAGAAAACCATAAAATCAAATAAGTACAATAAAATTTGAAAGGGGGCTCTTGGATTTAGTAAGTTTAAGTCCCTTACAAGGTGTAATTGACACGAAGTTGGTTTACTTTAATTTTCAAATGATACATTGGATTTCTATAATATTTTTCCTGGACAGGAAAATCAGTATCTAGTGCGTGTAAGTGATACTGTGTAACTTGAAATTTTGCAACATTAGGTACATGATATTTGTTTTGTTAGAGATTTTCTATTTATTCGTATCCTACTCATCCCATAAAATAAGAGGGAGAAAGAAAGAAAAATGACTACTTTTCACTGCCTACCAATAGCCTCCTTCCTTCTGGCTTAAGTCCTGGTTGCATCCTCACCTCTCTGGAAAGGAGCCCGTTCTATGCCTTTGACCTATCAATAGTTACGCTTATAATGTTATAGTTATTGTTATGTTACATATTATTTTCAGGACAGGCATCCAGTCTGAGATCGACGGGGAAGCCAACCAAGTGAGCAGGTCTGATGAAGGCAAGCTGTCAGTTCGATTCCCGTCGTTTCCTGTCAAGATAACAGCGCCATATTGGGTGGTGGATACGGACTACGACAGCTACGCATTAGTCTGGAGTTGTTACGACTTTGGACTGTTCCACACAAGTTAGTTTTACTTTACACACACCATTATGTACATCGAAAACACATACTGAAATCATTGAAGTAGAATGTGCGTTTACAGACATAAAATGATGCCAATTTCCCAAAGTGGCAGGCAAAGACTACATAATTTCACTTGCCACGATCCCTACATACTTCTTTGTAATGTTTCTTTATCTTTTACCTATTGAAACGTCATTCAAATTTATTTTTCAGGTAACGCTTGGATCTTGACTCGAGAACGGACGCCTCCGTATTCAGTGATAGAGAACGCATACGCCGCTGCTGACAAAAACAATATTAGCAGAGTGTTCTTCCTCAAAACTGACCAATCAGATTGTCCAGATAAAGCGGACAAACAAGATTAATTGTATAATTAGGTAGTGAAAAATCTATATATACCTATATTAATGGAAAAGGTGACTGACATGTTCCTGCACAGAATGCGCTGCAGACAGTAAATATGACATAAGGAATAGAAGATGTAAAAGAACGTAAATATTTTTGTAAATTATAACAAACATACATAAAGTCACGTCTATATCCCTTGCGGGGTAGACAGAGCCAACAGTCCCGAAAAGACTGAAACGCCATGTTCAGCTGTATGGCTTCATGATGGAATTAAGTTTCAAATAGTGAAAGGTTGCTAGCTCATCGCCTACAAGACGAATCCTAAATTTATAACCCTATCCCTTAGTTGCCGTTTACGATATCAATGGCAATGACATAAACAAGAAAAAAAGCATACAGCAAAAGCCATAAATACGAAATTAGCGAACAAATTTTAATTCCCAAACCCTACTTTAGTTGTTAAAGCGATGGGTTTGATCATTTAAATAAAATTAATGAAATAACAAATGTTTTATTACAACTAACACAATTAAGACGAATTACGAATGGGACCATAACAATAATTACAATATTCTCATTAAATCTAAGTTAACCTTATATAAATTAAAGCCTTTACAGAATGATTTTCGATCAAAAATTTTATTCATCAGTTTCAGGCAGTAGAAATATTTTAAGCATAGATTCCAGAGATACAAGACAATCCCAATGAACATACAGTGTATGATGAAAAAAATTCTTTAAATTCTTGTACAATTTGTACTGGATTGATGTTTATATAAATGTATTTTCCAAGTTTATAAATATCTTTAATCGTAGTATTTATCTTCATTCATGCTAATAATTTAACATCTCCTCGCGCGAATTAACGATACTTTTAAGCATTTGATTTCCAGTCACTATTTATATACAATCATCACCATCATCTTAAGCTGGGGTGCTATCATCTGAATGCCAACTTTTCCTGTGTTCACCAGTAGCTTCATCATAAGTAGGTGGCGGTGGGAGATCGTAGCTCTTTGTTTTAGCTGGTGCTTTAGCTGTTACTGCTAAACGGTCCTCTTCAGCTTCTTCAGGAATAGAATCCCTTCGACGAGGATCAAATTCTGATAGGACTGGCTGAGATATGTTGTTTCTTTGAGGTAGACCAACCAAAGCCAGTTTTGGGGCACTGTGTGCTTGCTGAAAATTGATAAAAATAGGTCTGAGTTGGTAATTTCTTTAAACTAAGAACATATAAATAAATGTTTTTTTTTTATTTATTTCATAAATAGGTGGAGAAAGGTTAGGGCAAAATAAGTCGTAAATTAATTCAAAATCATTGCGTTATATTATGCGATCTACACAGACATTGCACGTTTTCTTGATGTAGGTAACATTATTTAATCCCTGTCATAAATCTGCATCAATACGTCATCATATCTCACGATACTCAACGCAAATAGAAGAATTTTCGGAATTTGTACAAGGTTCTATTATTTAAAGCAGGCTTTGAAAGTCAAATATTGTTCTATATCTATCTCATTAATGAGGAAATACCAGTTGTTGTGACTAGGACATTTATCTGTTGCAAATTTTTACTTTAAATAATAATTAAATTTGGTTTAATGTTTGGCGATGAATATTCTAATTTTTTTAGTGTTTTAAGTTAAATTGTTTAAACTTGATTAGTCTGTATTCTGTCATGTATTCTAAATAAGTACAAATGGTGTATGTTTATCTTAATCTACGTTTATGAAATTGCGGCAAGTACTATACAAAATCATCTGTAAACATTGCTTCACTTACCTTATAATTTGTAGGTCTAGTAGCTATAGACAGAACTGGGTTCGAGATATGCCCTTTGGTATTCTGATGGCTTATTTCAATCGCAGACCTCAGCAGATCAACCTTGGAGGCGGAACCTTCATAGTTGCTACCTCTTCTTTGAGCGTTACTACCACTGCGACTTCTGATTTCGTTTATATCACCTTGCGAAAACTGAAATTTTTTTTACAGATATCTTCATTTAAAATTAAAAGAAAACTAACCCTACTTGCTTCAAATAAACCTTAAGTACCTATTAAAGTGACTTCGAAGAAAATTTAGAGAAATCGGGGTAATTCAAGACTAATTATTCCTATATTAGGTACCTCTGTGGATGTCATAAATATGTAAGAGTGGCTACGGTTGAGTTGAGAATCCTAAGGGTTTTTAAAAATACTAATAATTCCACTATATCCATCGGAATAATATTAGTATAAGACAACTATTATTACGATTTCCATAGAAAGTGCGCAACTTTAGTTTATCAAATTTATAACGTTAAAAACTTATCAAGATTTTGAAGTATTGTTTGTCTACTTAATGAAAGATAATCTATTTGCAATAAGTCGATCTCTGAATTCGTTAAACTTACCCTAGACCGAGAACCTCTCGGTAAAGAATGAAGAGAGCCCAAAGGATTGAACCTGGTAATCATATGAAGTCTTTCTATGGATATCATTGTTTCTGCATCTTTGCGTAATGGCTCTCCGTTTAATTTATCTCCTTCTCCGCTTTCTACAATAAAAAAATCTTGTTAGAATCTCCTACTACTTGGCATTTTACTAGATGTTATCTTTTTACGACGAATGAAAAGCTACTTCCTCATGATAACACATAAATAATTTCATCACCTTAGTGATTCAACTACATACCAAATACGCAAAACAAAACAGGTGATGCCTATTATGAGATGGGCGCCAAATATGAGATACTTAGCAAAGTGGTCTACCAAATTATTTTTGCTATAACTATCTATCTACCTTAATTTTAAATTAAAAATATTTCAATTCTCACCCGTGTCAGGATCGCAAGCATCTTCAATGCCAGTCATAGATATTTTCCTCAGCCAAAAGTAGTGAAGAAGGCCATACAAGACTCCTCCCAGAAAAGCCATGAGCCCCATATAACGGAAAGCCTCCCTAGTTCCTAACTGGGCGATGAGAAGACCACCTCCAAAACTGCCACTACCCCTTCCTGAAAATGATTTTACCTAGATGATTTACTAGTTGTTGGCTAGGAATCGTTTGAATGCTCTTGAGAATTACAATAGGCTTTAGTATTCTGCTTCTTCCTCCTGGCGATAATCACGGTATCATTCTCACTTCTTCGGAGAGAAGCCCGGGGTTGCCTGTTTGCTATGATCCTAGAATGTTGTAAGTAAGGTTTTTATATAAAGCGACTCCCATTTTATTTATTTATTTATTTATTTATGTACACAAAATGATATACAGGAGCATACAATACAGTTATTATAGTACAAAGGTGCTACTTATTTTAAAAGAAATGTCTTCCCATGTGTCTTCCCAACTTTTGCAGGCAAACCCATCTTGGATCATGCTAAAAACTGCACAAGATGGTCCATTCATCTAGTTCCTTAGTCACTTTACAGTAGGATTTAATATTGTTTTGCTGGTTTATCACTATGATATTGAATAACACTAGCGTTCACCATCTTCCGTCATAAAGATTTTATGCCCTAATTCTATGATAATTACCGAAATATTCTGGCCTTTACCAATGCTCTCTTTATCTCTGCAAATTTGAGACTTAGGATAATGATAGCAAAAACAACACTGTAATTACAAGTTTTCCACAAAATGTCAAAGTACATTTAGAGCAAACTATTAATCTACCGTGTTATAATTATAATTATTATAAATATAGGACTAAACATTACTTTGTTTCAAAATTTCTTGTATTGTGACGTAATCGCCGCTATCAGGTAAATACGACGGATTCCTTTTAATCGTAATGTAAATGGCACTGGCGCGTATAGATTCTTAGTGTTTGAGCAGAGATGAAAGTTCATTAGCATTATCTTGTTTTTTCTCCAACGATACATTACCGCACATGTGCCCAGTATTAAGGCTAGTTTCATTGATTTACCTAACAATGATTGCCGTTTATGGGAAACATACATAGTAAAAAACACGAAATTTAAAATACAACAATGAATTTGTAAGATGAAGACCTTAATATGGTATTGTTAAAACTGATCACAAACCTTTTAAAGAAAAATAGTAACGTTATAAAACTACAAATCATCATACCTAAACTAAAATGCGCCATTCCGAGGACTCCAATCAAGGTCGCTAGTAAACTCTTCGGCGCCAACATAGCACAGTATGTGGCAGCAGCTACCCACATCAGATGCACTGACAGAGATTCCATGGCTTCAAACGGAAAACACCACCAGGAGTTTCTGGCGAAGAATATTAAAATATAATCAAGGGGAATTGAATTACCAAATTGGTCGGTATTTATTTAATGAATCTGATTTGTTCACTCCGAATGAATCGCAAATTCACCAAGAAAAATTTAACTAAATAATATCTACTTTTTTACAATAAATGAAGCCAAATATATTGACCCTGAAAAGTTATCATCAAATAAATTGTTATTAAATCAATATAATGTTACTTATTTGTTTGTCTTAATTATTTGTTAAACTTGTGAAAACCCATTACTGCTTAGGTACTATACTTATTACCAGCTGGCCAATGTGATACTGGTCATAAGAACCACCTACACACATCATTGTGTTCATAAACTTGACAATGCTTTATCGCCGTAAATACGTCGCAAATGTGATTTTAATTCAAAAGGACAAGATACATCTCTGCTGCGTAAAATGACACAATGCCAACCTCTTATGTTAGATAACAATGATATAACGCACTTAGGCAGATTAATTTTATTGCAAGCATTATCTTTTAATGTTCTTACCTATGATTTTTTTACATTAACCAGCTCAACAAACATCAAAATCGTTTCCCCTCACAGATATAGAATTATTGCCTACGCGTTTCCCTAAATCTATATATATAAAACTCTTCCGTTACTGAGTGACTGACTGACAGACAACGCACAGTCGAAACTACTGGTCGTAGACAGCTGAAATTTGGAATGTAGGTTCCTTGGGATATGTAGGGGAGCACTAAGAAAGGATTTTTGGAAATTCAACCCCCAAGGGGGGGAAAAGGGGTAAAAACGTTTCTATGAAAAATCTTATTCCTTGGGTTTATAAACTTGAAACTTGGCATGAACACGTACATAGGCAAGTAAATATGTTTGACATTATAAGTTTTTTCAAACTACCCTCCAATCGTGATTTAGGGGATGCGATTGGGTGACTGATTTATTAACGCACAGCCGAAACCGCTCGGTATAGGAGTCTCAGATTTTGAACAGAGGTTCCTTTAGTAACATAAGTGAGCACTAAGAAGGGATTTTTGAAATGTCAACCCCCAAGGGGGGGAAACGGGATAAACTGAGCCGGGGCTGCGGGAAAGTTCTAACGAGATACCGTGGCCCCGGAACGCAAAGGGCAACTGAAGGAACGAGGTGGGTTTTAGTCAGTAAAAGTCTGACACTCCCTTCCGTTCCACCCAGAGCAGGAGAGGTCATTTGATGATTTCCCATCCTTAAAAAAAAGACTTTGTATGACAACTTTCAGTCGTCTCTTTAACATACATAATAACATACATAATTATGTACATACATGCATAACATTAATAACATCACGCCTTTAAATCCCTATTTTGTGTTAACACTACCCATACAAACAGCTACGAAATTTGTCCGCATCCATTTTCACCTAAATTCTTAACGTTAATGAGATTTACTTTTTATTATCAGGTCAACCTAATAGCCTCACATGTACGTATAACTTCGTAAGAATTTTCTTTCAACTCCTAACTACTATACTTCAACTGTCTGTACTGTCGAGATCATTAAAAAACGCTATATATAACCGAATTACACGTGGGCGAAGCCGCGGGCGGAAAGCTAGTTATTAATATATGACTTGAGATGCAACAAGAAACTATGGACCAGGATTGGGTCATGAGAGACCTCACTTTCGGTTGCCCAGATTTGGAGGTCATGTTAATTTCCCAACTCTTGAATTAGTTATCAGAAAACAAAACTGTCCCTTATCCCATCCTGTAGTTAGAGTTCCACAAGGTTAATAAGCAAAATTACACTCCAATTCCACGTACTTAAGTAATAACGGCTATGTAACGTTAAAGTTAAAACTAAATTAGTCTGATACTCACTCGATGAACGAGTAGCCAACCAGTCTAGCAGCGTGGGAGAAAAATGCTACAATGATGACGTTGACATGTCCTATGCGGGCGGTGATGGCATCCGCTCCGTATAGGAACGGGATGCTGCTCAGAGTACCCACGGTCACGGTTATACCTGCACACAAGATGAAGATAAAGCAAACACAACTGGACCTAATGATGCAGTGCTAAATATAAACCACTTCCTAGTACTTTAAATAGCAAACTGCATTTGTTTGCGGTATTAAAATTGTAGACTTATTGGTCGTAGGAGTAAAATTTTAAAAGATATATATTACACCATTTGATAATTTTATCAAATGCTTCAGATGATTTCTAGGAACTATAAACTTTTTTCTATATAGAGGCACATTGTCAACTCATGGTCATTGCTAAACCTAAATACACGTTACAGTAAAGATAAAGTTATTTCAGAGGTCGACTGTATTCCATGCTAAATATATACTGAGCTATTCTTAGTTTCAACTTATATTACCTACTTTCTTTACAAATTAATGTGAAATCAGATATTATCGATTTAGTCAGAAAATCAAGAATTTGAAAAGTATGTTAGTTCAACCCTGTTGAAATAACTTACCTAGCAAAAAATTTGGCGCTCCTAATTCCTTAAGATATATAAATAAATACGATTCAATGAATCCCCAAAAATTTCCCAACGCGAAGAGGAAAAATATGAAAACTATAATGTGGGGCATTTTGATAATGTTTACTAAGTCCCGTAGTAAATTATCAGCAGGTAGTTTGGCGCCGAGAGGCATGACCGCTACAGTTATAGCTGATATCAGGAGTAACACGTCGTACGTGTAAAAGGCAGCTGAATAGTCGGTGTAATCTGCAATCGATAAGATGATGTTAAACTTCGGAAAGACATTATTGACATAATAGATAACGATTAGTAGAAAACACTACTTACTAACTTGTTTGCTCCTCATATCTATAAGCATACCCGTGATAGGAGAGAATATTGCCATGCCAATACTTGAAAATAATCTTTCTCTGCCGAAATCGCCACCGTACTTTTGAATCATAGTTAGAGCTATAGGATCCATGATAGTGACCCCAGCAGACAACATAATCGTGCCCATGAACCGTAGGAAAAAGTAGATGTAAAATGTCTTATCGTCACTTTCCTTGTAATCTGGTGGGCATATATCCGGACCGCCTCTTCTGTAAAATTCCAGTAGTATATCTTTAGAGTTAAGATAGACCGTTTGAATCAATAAAAGATAAAGTTTATCGTTGGTTATTTTGGTTTACTTAAATCTTTTCATACTCGTACTTATTTATATCCTACAGTGTAGAAGCCATGCCCGTATATAGCTTACGATACTATCCTTGGATATGTTATTTGTTAATGCTGAACAAATTTCAGTATTAATGTGGTTTTAAATTAGAAAACTGGTTGTTAACAACTTATATTATAAATGCGAAAGTAAGTTTCTTTGTTTGTTTTCTCTTCACGCGATATCTACTGAACCAATCTTTTTAAAATTTTGCATATATGTTTGCCTATATTTATGCAAATATTACATATTATCCTGGTAAAAACTATGATTCCCATGGAATTTCCAAAAATCCTGTTTTCTTTTGTAGGTGGCGCTAATTCTGCGCGTACAGGTGGCGCTAAATACGCGCAGGCCCAGTTGCGGGTAAAATCTAGTATTATGTAAATCAGACAATAAAACAAACATCGAAATCGAATTTAATTAGAACTAAAATAAATTATCAAGCTTTCTATTCGTTTTGAATTATTCAACTTTAATAATACTTGCCTGAAATCACATTTCTGAACCATGCAATCAGCGGATAATAATTCTAATCGCTGTTGCGACAATTTTGTCATATTATGCAGCATTACTTGCCCTCCGCATCTCAAGTCTTCTTTGTCGAGAGCGGTTATGTTCACGCCCTGAGCTATAAGTAGTTTCTCGCCAAATCTTGATCTAAAATCTGTTACTGGATCATTTTCATCCTAAACGACCAAAAAATATTTTTAGAAATTGTGAATGATGTAGAGGCAAGCTTTAGAAAAGGAAGTGGATAATTTAAAATAAACAAATAGGTAGGTATCTCATGAGATCACTAGTACAGAATCAATAGAAGGAGTCTGACATAGAAACAGTCCTGAACCTACATATAAAAGTGGGTTAAGAAGAAATAGTTTTCTTTGAAAATGAAAACAGCCATATACTACACAAATTGTACATCACACATTATAATTATGTTTTTTAGGTATTCTACTCACTCGCTCCATTTCAATTCCAAGTTGCTCCTTGGGTTCACCTAAATCATCATGTAACGCGATGAGGAAGTATGCTGCATCGTTATAATCTTCATCATCCTCCGTCATGTTTTGATGGCTATAAATTATATTGTAATAGAGATAAAATATGCGTCTTGCAATCACTAGGGGTAAAATTATATTCAATTCGTTTGGGTTAAATATATTTTTTTAAATGTTTTGATCCATACCTACAGTTAAAAATGATATGAAAGGTAATTCTTATTACCTGATCTAAAAACTATTAAAAGAAAATTGCTAAGTATCTATGGTTGATATTTATACAAAAATAAATGATCATCAAGTGAGGGATAAACACGATAAAATGTCATTCAAAATATAAAACGCTGTAAACATTTCTCGCTTTTAATTCAATATAGTACAAAGCCCTCTGGAGCTAGATAAACCAATGCAGGATCTTGGTCCTTTGTGTATTTGAAATTCAATTAAATGTATACGACCTTGCAGAAGTACGTAACAGAATGATGCATAGAGTAACCTATGCAGTATGAAATGGATCAACTGATCCGATTTCAAACCTTTCTCTCTTCATCTACTAAATTCAACCGTAGTGCATAAATAGTACATAATTATACTGAAAATAGCATGTGTAATGACAATTAGACTGATTCATTATACAAACAACTAGGTCCTTTTATCTTTGAAGAATCAGTAGCAGGATATAATTTATCTAGAACACTTCAAAACATGATGGAAATAACAATAAACATGTTTTTATTTGCGACATACCTGCTGTTTGATAGATTTGGAGGGCGAATCTTTTGGCTTATATGAAAATCTAGGTCATCTTTGTCATCTGCTGGGTCAATAGCAGGGCTTTCGGTCGGTCTCGTAAGTTTGCAATGATCTACACAACGATCCAGAACAAAATCAACAGTTTCATCTTCGTCCGGACATTCCCTGCTCGGACATGGGCTCCACCAAATCTATGGAACACACTTCTATGAAGATTGATATACATATCTACTGTTTACCCAGACATCATGCACTCGTATTATTTAATCCAACGTAATGCATTGTTAACATTGCAGTTGCTAGCTTTTATAGTAGCTGTAGCTACTGACAACAACATATTTTATATTCTTTGTCAATTTGTCAGGTAAGGTTCGTCAATGTATTATTTCTACTTGAATTGATATAAAACTATTGACATGCATGTTAAGAATGTTTTTACTTCTAATAAAATTGTTTTAACTGACAATTGACTAAACATTAGACAAGATTTCTCAGGTGCAGCCAAGATATAACGTAATAAGCATAAATACCACTTAATTCCCTTAACTAATTCAAACAAACGGACTGGCGTTATGACATTGGTTAATTCGCCCTGAGGCCGGATGAAGCCGATTTGCTCAAATTCTTAGAGGAGTCTTGGTTATCTCGTGACTAAATAACGAGGGCCGTTCGTTAGGGGCCAGTTTCGAAACAAATCTATAAATATTCTGCTACTTACCTCTACGCTGTTTGTGATCGGATGTCGCATCACGTACGCCGAGGGCATCACGCCTGGCGTCTCCTGGTGGGGTATCAGGAGCAAGGAATGATGAAAAGCAGCATTTAGAATCAGGGCAGTTATTACGACAGGCTTGTACTCCCCAAATCGATCAACTAAAAACCCTAGAATCAACACAGCCCCGTCAGACAACTGTAGAGAATATTACACGAGCCATTGTATTTTACTTACCAGTTATCGGAGGGCTTAGGAAGGTTGTGAAAGGTAACGCTAAATACACAAATGAAATTTCAGGAACAGTTAGTCCTATGCTTTGCATATGTATAGTCAAATATGGTAAAAGGGATGCGGTGGCTCCGTACATCACAAAGAGAGTCACTTTTAGCATAATGAGGTTTGGATTGATGCGCAACCAGACCATCAGACGGCCTACGCGCCCTATCTCTTCCTCGCTGTCTTCATCCATGGTTGTGTCGTCTTCGTATTTCTTGGAATCGTTCAACTTGGCCATAACTTTGGCTCACACTCACATTTTCATACAGACAGTTGATTCGTATGCTATATCTTATCGACTGACGCGCGGATCGTCAGCGTCGTCTGTGGCAGTCGGCTGTTTGTTTAGGCGCGATGGCTTTGGAGTGATAATTTCCTTGGAGCCACCGGGAGGGAGAGGATGGTTCCCGTGCTCCCGAGCGACTGCGGGAGAAGATTGCGCGGACGAGCAGGCACCAATTTACAAATAATAGCAAATTACCTTCGTTTAAGAAGTGTCACGGCGATTGGTGGGGATGTTGGCTAAATCGGCTGGCGATTCGAAGACCTTGTCGCTAATGGTTGGGGTCGGACTCGGGTGCTGTACGCTGCTAGTTCCCAAAGTGCTTGGCGAATTGCTGCGAACAACTCCTCTCCTTGTAAGTAAGTATTTCACTATTTCATTACGACTTTTTATCAATTGATCGATTTCTGAATATAATGGTTTTTGAATCACCGGGCCTGCATAAAGACAGAAGTCAAAATGAACGGAGTCACAGAAGTAAGTATGCAGAGATCGTGATAAGGGAAAAAGTCGTCTCTTTCTGCACCTCCAGTATAGAGGCATGTATGATATCTTTATGTTTTTGCAGATTGCATGAAAATATTAGTTTGTCAAAAACCTACCAACTGTCGCCCGCGACTTCGTATGCGTGGATCAGCAGTTGTCCTTACAAAAAGAATCATTAAGTTTTCAAGATAAATTGTAACCCAATAAAGTTCAAGTATACTATTATATTCACGAAATGAAAAAGTTCCATATTAGTCTGACAATATAGGTAGTTACTTATATTGGTCGGTCGGATACTGTAGGTACACATACATTTTTACTGTTTTACGAGTATATTACAAAGTATATGACATTATATTGATATTGACTACATTGTCACCTACTTGCAATATTTTAAATGTGGGTTGAATAAATAAAAACTAAATCAAATCCAATTTTATTGATAATAAGCTTCCCTTATTTTCCTCATAATTAAATACTTCATAGTATACATATCGTGTCTCCCTTCAAAAATTAAATATATGTTACAGAGACTGTATCAAATTTCACTTTCTTTTGCGTACGTAAACAGAGAGAAGCAGCAGGGGAGGACTTTGTTACACTAGGTTAAGTAAGTATGTCTGTAGTGATGATGAAATACAATGTACCTATTCTATTTCATATTTTCATTACATAGCAAGCGCCACCTATAGCTATTTGTACTTACTTGAATGATAAAAGAAATCATGATGCTTATTCCGCTACTTGTACCTGATACAATCTGAAGGTGAAGGACTTATTTATGATGATGCCAGCAATCAAAAAAAATTTGGCTCTTTATTTTTTCCATCCGATAAAACGAATTTAAGCGCTGAGCGCCCTCTGTGAACTAATAGCATTACTACAAACGTAATGAGAAAGTACCTAATTACACAGTTCTTTACCAGTTATTGTAATAATGTGACTTGGACCGCACCCAGTCTTCCCTTGATTGAACGAATCTACCTTACTTTATTTTTTAATAAATATCTTGGGCAGTTTAAGTCTTAAACACACAAAACATTAATTAGCGCCATCTGGCATCCAGTGGCCGTAACACAAGTGAGCCTAATATTGATGAAAATTTGGTCAAAATAAAATCATAATGATGTACACAATTTTATAAATGAATAAACAAATTATTTAAATCTATATTTAACAAAAAGAGTATTAAATAGTAGGTACCTAATAGAGTGTCACAAAGTAAAATTTGCATTTCTGAATATTTCTCAGACAGCCGAGCAAAAAAAGAATTTTTTTTTAATAAGCGGGGTTTTTCTATCATTGAATGTTTTTTAAACGTATGAAGATATTTTTATTGCATATATATAGTCAAATGAAGAAATCGCAGATAATACATACTTTTTATTTTCTTTCCATCAAATGAAAACTTCGCCTACAGCGCCCTCACTCCATAGCAGAATACTTGTCAACAGCATTTAAAAAAAATATTACTGCAGTTGATAAATCTACAAATTTGAAAATAATAATATATTATATGAATGAGCAAAGTATTTCAGTTTTCTTTATTTGAATTATATAGTTCTGTTTATTACAATAATGTTTTTGTAATATAAAAACAGTCACGCCACCTAGCGACGTACATAATAAATCTACGTGATGTGTCTATAGTCTATTGCAAATTGTCAACCATAATGCATTGCGCATAAATGGCCGCCATGTTGCTGCCGTCTGAAAGATGTTCGCAACTCTTGTGTGTTTACTAATGAATTTTAAGGACTTCAGTAGTTAAATTACTGTGCTTGTGAAATTGTGAGTGTACAATGGTTTTATATTTCATGTATTGTTGTGATTGAAAAGTCTATCAAATGTCTCTGAAGCCAATAAACAGTGAAATTTTCTTTAGATAGTCATTCGATTCGGACGGCATAATGGCTGACAATCTGATTCAAAAGTCACATAAAACTAGTGAGAAAAACAAGTATAACAACGTTGTTCATCGTACGACGAGCGAATCTCTTCGTCTGAACGAATCGGAGAAGGGAGTGACTCATCCGACGACAATCCAAGGTGCACATAACCCACGGAAAATATCTTCATTTCAGATCACCAGTGTGACCGTTGGTTCTCGAGTGAGCACTGATGCTGGGGAGGATTCGGCCGACGATCTAGACGAATCTCACACCGACGACATCTCTAGAGTGACTGATATCGAGAATGAGACACCAAGTTACTCTGAAGACACCTTTTCAAAGGACGATGTATTTTACAACGCGTCGAGTGCTTCATTAGGTTGTGCGCCTGTTATTCCAACGAGTTCTCAGTACGGGCTCGCGATCGTCGGCCAGGACCCTAACACCAACCAAACAGGAGGAGCAGTGCCAAATAGTAATAATTCTGAAGTGACGGACATGCATGTCAGTGTTACAAATGCCGGAACAGGCATCATCAATCTAATAGGAAATGCTAAACCGCAAGAAGGTATGAAAGAAATACAAGAACACGTTAGAAATGAACGATTTAAAGTCGTGAAAATAGAAAGCACAGAACCATTTCGTCGGGGTCGGTGGATATGTATGGATTACTTGGATCATACTACTACTCAACCTCCTAACAACAACTTGGATGTAACAGATACTAATACCCTGCCTGCTCCTGATAGTGGAGTTGTCATCAATGATAGTCTGCATGATGAAATTTCTAATGATCTGACAAACAAAGGGCCTAAAGATATTCAAGGCAATGCTCCAACTGTGCAACAATTAGAACAGACTCTTCAAAAACAATTTCCAATGGCTTCCCCTGGGCAATCATTGACCCAGCCTTTAAATGTAGTGCCGCAGCAGATGCCAGTTAATCAAACTGTCAATGTGCAGTCACCTCCACTAGAGATGCCTCAACAGATGCCAAACCAGAATATGCCTCAGGCTCAGCAGGTGGCCCAACAACATCCACAAAGTATGACACATATAACCATGCAGAATGCACCCCAGAATCATCCTCAAGCTCCCCAGCAACAGCAAGTGCAACAAATACCACAGAGCTTTCCACAACATCAGCTACAACAAGTCATCGCTCAGTCACAAGGTATTGCTATGCAACAAATTCCAATGCATCAGCAAATGCCCCAACAGATGCAAACTATTCAAAATCAACAAATGCAGCAAATGAACCAACATATGCCTCAGGCGCAGATGCCTATTCAACAAATGCAACAACAAATCCCCCAAATGCAAGTTCAGGGTCAGATTACACAAGTGCCGAACCAACAGTCACAGATACAACAAATGCAAATGCAGCAGATGCAGCAACAGCCGAACCCTCAACAGATGCATATTCAACAAGCTCAAATGACTAACATGAGCCAGCATCTTCAGGGGCAGCAAACCATGGGGGCTCAGCAGCAACTTCAGATACAAGCTCTCCAAAATCAGCAGTTACCTAATCACATACAAACAATGCAGATGGCACCACAACTAGCTGGAACTAATCAACAAATACCACAGATGCAACCACAAATGCATCAAATTCCCACACAGCCCCAGCAGCAAGTTGTACCAGGAATGCATCCCCAGATGCCACAACAAGGCATGTCGGCTGTCCAGCCACAGTATAACCAAGCTGTGCCTCAACAACCCAACACTCAAACTATGATCAGTGCTAATATACCTTCCTCTCAACAGACCATGGTCCAACAACAACACAATGTTCCTCAATATCACACACAGCAACAACAAATGAGCCAGCAAGGACAGACCTTGCCGCAAGAGGTGCTTACGAGTATTGTTACATCACAACAAGGTGCAACTCTACCTTCCAATCTTCAACCGATGGCCTCTCAACCCCAGGGGTCAACATTACCTGCGAATCTCCAAAGTCTGAGCCAGCAACCACAAGTGCACAATATGACTCAACAACAAGGGAATGTGCCCCAAGGGAACATGCAAATGATGGCTGCACCTCCGCAGAATATGCAGATGACTCTAGACGGGAATCAGCCTAGTATGCAGATACCCGCCTCAGATCCAATATACATGCAGCCTACAAATGTTGGGCAACAAATGCCTGTCGGACAGCATATGGCGCAGCAGAATATGTTACCACAGCAAGTGAGCGGTCAGGGCCAGATGGGCGGCGTTCAGTATGTGGCCAACCAGCCAGTTTCGCTGGCTCACCAGAACATTCCCATGTCAATGCAGCAGACTATGCCTGTCAGTATGGGTGGAGGAGTGCATGCGAATGTTGTGCAATCCCAAACCAATATGGGGATAGGATATGGTAATGTAGTGCCAGTGATGTCTCAGAGCAGCGTCGCTCCGGTCGAAGCGACCGTTTCCGGGACTAACTCGCCGGTGGTTTCTTTGCCCGCCAACACCACGGCGTACGTGGGCAACACGGCGCAACCGGGACATGACAATCAGGGCTTCGGCAGCCCAGTGAATGCGGTGGTGTCTCACGTGATTAGTAGCGCGGTTATGAGCAATGTGAATGTGAGTGCTTGTGATAGTGGTGGTCCAGATGTGCCAGCTGACGGAGTGGCGATTGATGCTGGAGACGGGAAGGAGGACTCGCAGCCGGCACAACCAGCTGAGGATGAAAGGTGAGCCACTTGTTACTGAGAAATGTAGGTTAATAAAATTGCACCAACTGCTGAAATTTAATCTGCTTTGACGTCATAATTATTCACTTAAGACGTCATGATTGAAAAACATTGTGATATGATAAAGCATTTAAGAAGTCCTGACATAATCCAATGTGATATGTGCTTTTGTTCATATAGATAGAATCCATTTAAAATTAGAAAGGTAAGTAATCAGTTTTTAAAAAGTAATTCCATGATTATTATTATACCCTGATTCATTCTCTATTTATATTAAAAACTGAAACTGAAATAACAGCCTAAATAAATTCCCAATTCAATTTGGGTTTCCATTAGTTAGTTGATTCAGCAATATTATTTTTTTTTAGTTTTGTTTTGATAACATTTTAATGTAAGTTAGGGTTAATTATTCTTACATCTCGACAACAAAGTTTTATTTCAAGCTATGGTTACTCTCTTCTTGGTGTTTTCCCAGTTTCTGTCAATATTCTTCAGAACCTGGGGCCCCATTTCCTTTCTTTCTCTTTCCATTTTGTTTGCTCTACAATTCTTCACAATTGTAAGTATTTTCAAGACTTCAAACCAGAATTTGTTTGTTTGAAGGGACTGACTCTTCCATTAGTAGACCTGTGAGAGTAATTATTAGTGAAGAGAGTTCTATTATTATTCCACTCTGGAACAATTCTTGTTTTGTTGAATATCTTGATATTTATTTGGCAATTAAAGACTATTTAAAGTAACAGTGTTGCACTTCGAATAATTAGTGGCGGAGATAGCGTTATTTATGTTTCGCTTCTAAATTTTAATTCGGTATTTTGAAGTATATAGGAAGGAATTATTTAAACGATAGCAGTATTTTGGAATAAGAAATATGAATTATGCTTAATACACCTAATTAAGTAGTTATTGACGTCAACAAAAGGAAGGGGCATTTGTTGACGTCAATTCCTACTCCATGATATAAAAGCGAAAGTTCGTTGGTATTGCTACAGTACTAAATGTATATTCTACTCAGCAGTCACACAAAATTGTAGCGTGTCGGTGCAAAAGGGACTGCTCATCGGATCTTTATTGCAAGATTTCAGGCTCTTTCAAATCCAACTCTTAACCATACTTATATGCATGTAACTAATTTATAGTATCTCAAGTCTCAATCTTCGATCTTCCGACATCTCCGTCCTCGACGATCCTGCCGGATTCTATTTGCGAAAATAACTCATCCGTAGACAATGGCACTTATTTTCGTTGCGTTTTGTTCGCACTAGCTCATTGCCGGCCGTCCCTTTGAAGCTGTTTATTTGCGCTTAGTCCTGCGACATAAATAGGTGGTTGACACGCTGCATGGTGCGCGCTGGTATGCGCCGGGTGACTCACGCGCAGCCTGCGTTCCTCGGCGTCTGGCTTGCGCGTTTTTTTGACATAGATACTGTTGCCTCGGGTTAAAAATGGCAATTGGCAATAAAATACCAAGACGAATATTTTATTTGTGTAGGTATTTTTATAAGACGGATTCGGTTTGATTTGTAAGATAGATAAGTCGATGTGGCGCCTTGAATTGAATTTTTTACTCTTATCCGCAGTCTTATCAGACTTTCTTTGGATATGAT
Source organism: Amyelois transitella (assembly GCF_032362555.1). Lineage (NCBI taxonomy): Eukaryota > Metazoa > Arthropoda > Insecta > Lepidoptera > Pyralidae > Amyelois > Amyelois transitella. The sequence continues at coordinate 2,776,757 of NC_083506.1, read as the reverse complement.
ATCATTATATCCAAATTATATTTGTATGTACAGAAGCGAACATACTCTTCATTGTCCAAAACGTTTGCATTTTGATACCATTTATAACTTCATCCTTGTACTGGATTCGGAAGATAAAGTGCCGTTGCTTTTATCCGACTGCACCAACTAGGCGGGTTATCTCTCTAATGTAGTTATGTTATATCTATGCATATTTCTTATGATAACTGGATATTAAAAGAAACGTTTAAGAAATAGACGAATAATTTTTATGATGATATGTTTTATTAAGATGTTATTGATATGCCATAATCTTATCAATTGGATCTTGATCATCATGCATATGCTCTATTCCCAGGTGATTTCAGGCTGTTATTTTATTGCAATGGAATATTCTTAGATTATCAAAAATGTTCAGCTATTTATATAAAACCTCTTTATAATACTCCACGAAGGCGAAGCCACACTGTTATGATAACAGGAGGACAATTCGCAGTAAGTGGATTTGTATTGTACTGAAACTTTATCTCTTTCTTACGTCAATATCGTAAGAGGCGACTGTGGGGAATAAGCACCTTCACTTAGTGGAAAAACTATGACCCAAATAAGGTTAGGATCCCCTCGTAAACAAGTTCATGTTAGTAAAGGAACGAACATTAGGATGATGTTTGACTTAATTTAAATTTGAAGTAATAATTGTTCATTTTCTTTTGTTTATGTAAAGTGTGGTTCCCGGCACGAATAGAGAAAAGGACCACTCCCATCTCTTTCCCATGGATGTCGTTAAAAGCGACTAAGGGATTGGCTTATAAACTTAGGATTCTTTTAGGCGTTGAGCTAGCAACCTGTCACTATGTATTTGAATCTCAATTCTATCATTAAGCCAAACAGCTGAACGTGGCCTTCTAGTCTTTTCAAGACTGTTGACTCTGACTACCCCGCAAGGTGTAGGGACGTGATGTATATATAGCATCTTCCCTCACTCATTTTTGCATATTTCCAGTTGCATCCTGCGCCACTAAGTTTTGAAGCCTAGCGTTTGCTTAACTGGGGTATTTTACCGCTACATATACCGCATTAGTCACAAATTTTAACCGACTTCAAAACAGGAGGAGGTTCTCAATTTAATTTATTTTTCTTTATTCTCTACTGGCTTTCGCCTCCGGCTCCGCACGTGTTTCAAATGCCCTATGTCCTTCTCCACGTGTGCAAATTTTCCATGGAGATGCTTCAGAGGTGTTACTGTGAATGGAGGTAACAAACAAACTTCCCTACGCATTTATAATATCAGTATGAATATGAATAATTCGCGTAGTTTTTTTTTATCATAGGTGTGTTAAATATTACAAACACTTCCTGTATTTATGATACTAAGCCGCAAAGGAGCTGGCGCCACCGCCAACGTCACCGGCGACGCTGGTAATCGAGTCTATCCACGAAGGCCACGAAACCTGACCCTTACACCCGTTTCTGATTGGCTGACATGCATCATTCACTTGTTCATACATAAAATCACGCCGGTAGGCAGAGACTACCTCTTTCCACTTGCCACGATCTCTGCATACTTCCTTCGCTTCATCCACATTCATAACTCTCTTCATACAAGTTCGGCGGTTTCGGGTACTTTTGACCTGACCCTTTACCAGGACGTCCGTAATTTGATCAAGATACGCTTGTTCATATGCTGAAAAGCCCATGTTCACACTAATCGTGAAGCTGGTAGAAATTATAAAGGACTGATTTCTCACAGGCAACCATAAAATCGCTTCCTTCCCTGAAGGTAGAAACTGCTAACATCTTTCAACTTGCCACGATCCCTGCATACTTCATTAACTTTCATAATTCTATGTATACTTGTCGGTTTAGGATAGTATTGAACTCTTGATAGCTGCCCTTTCGCCAGAACGCCTAGGCCTTCCCCTTCCAACGTTCCCATTCACACTCTTTTTGTAATTTAATTTAAATATTCACATACATAAATATAGTCACGTCTGTATCCCTTGCGG